>NW_027413203.1:167695-233070 GCF_048544455.1 Silene latifolia | reverse complement strand
GGCGATAATGGGTCACAACTTCAGTGGCCAGAAGCAATTGCTAGCCAAATACAAGATTAAGCATCACCACTCTTAGCCACTATAGACCCCCTTGGGTGACGGTAGAAGTAATGACAAAAGCGTTGTCACAATTCTCGAAAAATGATGACAACTATAAATTCAGCCAAACAAGATACCCTTTGCTTTATGGGGATATATCGAGTTAGGGCGCCCATTTGCAGGGTGCTCACTTTATTTGACCTACGGCATGGAGCGTACAACCGTCGACTAGAAATACCATCATGCTTATTCTACTAAGCCAAAATCCACAAACCCGATTGGAAGAAGGATAGATATGAAGAACTCATCCTCTGGATGAGCGTCGACTCTGGCTTTTCCATAATGTCAAACATATCAAGCACGTATCAAGCGCTTTCAACAAAAGGTTGGGCGAAAGCATCAAAGAGGAGACTTAGTATACTTTCAGAATCGGTTAGAGCTCTTTTTACTGTCGCCAGGAGAAAATTCAAACCCCTAATTGGGTGGGACCATATCTAGTCAAATCCATACTCCCGAGAGTGCGGTTAGAATCACAACCTAGATGGGAATGAGTTTTCAAACCCACAAACCTTGACCAAGCCCGAAACGATACTATACAGAATAGGACAGCAGCCTGCGTAAACCCATCAATTGCTCTTGTGACACCAAATAAAACACAGCCCGTGGCTCCTTCAAATAAGCTAAGTATCCTCTTGTTCTTGCATCAAAGACATCCTCATATCATCAAATAAACTAAATTCGCACCTTGAGAACAAACAAAAGCTCATGCAATTTCTATGTTATTCTGACTCTTGCTTGAACAATTATTCTTTTACATTTACTAGGAACTACGTGCAGGTTTTGGTTTCGGCTTTAAGTGAATACATGTGGAAATCCTTCACGGATTCAACCCATTATACCTAAAATGTAAAATAGAAGAAGGACATTTTGCGTTGCATTTGAAATTAAACAAAGAGAATAATAAAAAAATCCTAGGCGGTTTCATAACCATTCAGTATTTTTTATTCGTTTCATTTTCTAATAATAATAATACGTTACATAATAAAAATAGAATAGGCTAGGATTCTAAATCCCTCCTTTTTTTATTCCAACAATAATAATAATAATCCAATAATAAATAAGGACTGGGCTGTTCTCCCGTCTTCCCACATTGTCCACTCTTGTCATACTTCATCACGACCTCGAGCCTGGGCGCTCTTGCACCACTTCATGACCTAATCACAACGGTCTTTCTCGAGGCGAGCTCTTAATATTGCCAGCCACCATTTCCACGCAGGGAGTAGTCTTTGATCTCTTGAAGGATGAATGACACCAGCAATCGCTTCTTCTTCTCCTACATCGAGATGCTTCTCCTTCTCTTTCTCTCCTCGCACCTTGTAGTCAACGGCTGTTCGCGTTTCGCTCGATCTCTCCGCGTTCTTAGAGTCGCGGCCTTTCTCCACCTCGGATAGGAATGCTCAGACACCCCGCAGCATTGGCGGAGGCTCAGAACCCACGTATTTCTTTGGGCCCATTTGATAGCCCACTCTCTTCGTCTCACAGGTGGTAAGCGCCATGCATTCATGCGGGACGGTGTCAAGCCTCGGGATCGTGCACTTCAGCCCCAACTTGCCTCGCCAATCTTTAGGAAAGATGCATACCGCGAACTCAGTCCGGGAATGCGCACGGACTGGTAGGATCAAAAGACACTCCGAGTGTGACGGACTTGAGGTGCCACCACGGTCTGACCACCCTAATCAACGGGCCATCATCATTCTTGACTTGTTCTTCCAATAATCCAGGACAGGGTGGAAGTCCACCATGCTCTGCCCAGCGTCTCACCACGTGATCAATACGAGGGAATGATAGGAAAGGTGCATGAACTGCAGGGGCTCGGCGATCGAATGGTTCCATAAGCCCAGGCCTACCAAAAGCGGTGTCCACGCTTGCAAAAAAAAAAAAAAAAAGAAAAAAAACAAAAAAAAAAAAAGAAAAGAGAAAAAGAGGTGTCTTTTACCTTGGATGGCCAGGACTCCCAAAAATGGAAGATCACGGTTTGGTTTCCTATTATCCAAACCCAGATAATCTCTCACAGCATAAACAAAGTGGGCTCTGCTGTGACTCCATTTGCTCGATAAGACACAAAAGGCAGGATCACCTCTCGATTCTTCATCAACGTATCCATGAAAAACATACGTAAACAAAAGCCAAATGCTCTCCTCCTAGCAACATAAGAGGCAGTGTCAATTGAGACGATGAATCGATCAAATAAAATCAACATTCTCACGCCTTTAGGGAGTGACAGCGATCCACCTCCGTCCACAGTCGGTCAGTAAAGTCTCGAATTTGCTCTTATACCCTTGTGAAGTGGAAGGAATGGCGAGGTAAATGCTCGGGGATCCACCCACCAATAGCGACAATTTCCTCACGGGAAATGGGCAAATGTCACCTCCTAGCGAAAACATGACAATTTGGATCCCGATAGTCAAAAATAAACATCCAAAGAACGGTTTCTGACAATGAGTTGAGCTCGACAAAGGGCCCCAGGTTATAGGCACCCAGCGTTTGTGCTTCTCAAATTAGAAATTCACATTAGTCCATTCCTTCATCGGATCTCAGTATTAGCTGATGACAAATTTTCTCTTCAATTTATTTTTGAGGACTTTATAAATTCTAAAAAGACGGAAAGGGTATACTGATTTTAAAGCAGTGGTAAACACATTTATACTAGTTCTGTTTCAAAATCACCGCAGGAGAGACAAACTTGGGAGCAGTGATCTACTTGCGCCTATTCAAGCAATGCGACTCGTCTGCGCCCTGCTTGAGCTGGCTCTACATGATTTCCGCGTTTGGATCCTTCCACAATTCTATAGCGAATAATTTCCTATTCTACGGGATTTTATTTTGGTAAATACGACTGATTTACCATGTTTCAAACTTTATAAATTGTAGACGCATTTTAAAGCGTCAGCACGCCCATGTTCATTGCCTTATTTCTTTTATTTTAATTCATTTAGGAAATAAAATTTCATTTTAATTAAATTTCATAAATTTCATAAATTTCGTTTTGAAATAATTCTCTTTTTGTTTTCATTTTGACATTTTCCTTTCTACAACTTCTGATTCTTTTTCTTTTTTTCTTTTAGGGGTAGCCACACTACCGTCCAGTCATTTCAAAACAAAATTTTGCATTTTCATTTTTTGTATCCTTTTAGATCTCTTTTTAGCTAATTAAGGCCATATGCATATAAAATGTATGCTTTGGTGTGATTTCCATGTAAATTTAGGACGCCGGCATGACGTAAACGTTATCTACAGATTGTCTAGGCAATTCGGGGCACTGCGGTACAGCAACCACCCCCGGCGACAAAGGCACTCGAGCCGTCATATATACGAATGTAAACAAAGCGAGGCTTGCGCCGACAAAATCCCAGTCCGAGGCAAGTTTGAGGGCTTGCGCTGACCAAGTCAAAAATGTTCAAAATGGGATGTACAAGTCTGAAAACTAAAGCGAACTGCGGTGGACACCCTCCGACTCGGCAACCTCGCGTGGAAACGTGATCTCGGCGTCCCGAGCACAAGGCTCATAAATGACGAGCGTCTCCTCTAGAGACTATGTGACTCTCGCTCCCGGCTCGCCGGTCACACAGCAAACAACAAATTGGCTCATATGTCGATCGCTCAAACAAAGCTGAAAATCAAAATCAAAGAAATCAAAGCGGGGTTCATGCAGCGACCTCGACCACTTGACCAAAGTGCCTGCGATGGCGGTGGCTAAATAGCCAGGTTGTTGGCCACCCTCACGTAGTGCCATGAAAGAGGATAGCGCGACACGCATTTCAAAAAAAGAATTCTCGATAAAGTGAACAAGTTGATCAAATGTGTTCTTACCACGAAAGATATATAAGGCGGAGCTACTTTCCGAATGGAATCTTGCCGATCGTACAGGCGGCGTCCAATCATATTCACGTCGAGGGTCACGACTCGGAGATCGTGGTCCTCGGTCGCGTCGATGTGCTCGAGAGTCTCGAAGGGAGTACGGGGGCTCGATGCCGCCGCCTCGACCTCCTGGAGACAAATAACTCCATGTCGATGATCTTTCGTCGTAATTCTCAAAATCAAATCGAAAAGTAAAGATACTCACCACTACGCGGTGCGCGACCTCCCCGTAAAGCGCGGAGTAGTCCTGCGCTTCGAGGAGAAGGAAGGTCGTCGCCGGCGCGCCCGGCGATCAGCCTCATCTCGACCCCTCCAGTGACTCACTGAACATCGTCCTCGAAGGAGTCGATAGGGCAATCCAACGCTCCCCAAGAAACCTTGCGAGGCCAAGCTCGCTCAGGATACACGGGACCGGTCGCGTCTGTCTAACGGCCTCTGGACTCCACAGGTCGGGACCTCGGCGACAAAGGAGCGCTCCGGCATACTCGCCAGTGCAGGCACCCAGCTGCGACAAGATAGCAAAGATCATTCCTATGATCAAGTGAAAGCAAAATACGAGAAATGTAAATACGAGTGGGATCTTGCGCTGCTCAGGCGAGGCGTTCGCGTCCAGCCGGTAGGCGTTGTGAGAAGAGCGCTTTAACTCCCGTCAGGCGCGTCGCGATCCCTCTCTGGGGATAGGCCTTCTCCGGTAGCTCTGTCCTCTTAGGCGCGAGACTAAAGGAAGTAAGAGTACACCGTGCAGCAAAACAAAATAATCAATGGCGATCTTTTCGTGATTCGATAAAGAAAGGAATTTACTGGAAGGAAGGTTCAGCTCCTCAGCGTGATGATCGGTCAGAAAGCGGTTGCCGGGAGAAGTCCCCTTCTCCATCAACTCCGGGGTGAACCATGGCCCTCATGGGCGGATGAGGACATGAAACCCGTGATGACCCGGTCCCGTCACAGGAACTCAAGTCGAGAAAGAAAGGGAAGAAGCTTCGTGATAGCCTCTCGCCCTTGTCTCCAAAATAAATCGAAGACAAGGAACCACCAAAGCCCCTGGAGCCAGGCCCTCTTGCTCCCGGTGTACGGAGGAGGAGGAAGCGATCTCCTCCGTCGTCACCTGGTAGCCAGGGTCTTCATCATAGTCTCGGAGCGATCATCTTTGGTACGAGCCGTCTTTTCTGTGTGACGGTGTCCAGCGATAAGTTCAGTAGCGTCCGATCTCTATATCGGCGAATCGCGCCCTCATGGCGGATCTCGACCACGCCGTCTCATCTCTCCCAGTCCCAGACGAGGAAAATCATCTTGTAGTCCTCCCGGAGTAACTCCGCCTCCAGAAAGGGGTGAAAGCGTCGTCGTATCAGTCGATCGAAGCGGACCAGGCTAAAGGTTGGCGCCTTCCTCTTCGATATCTCCTCCAGGACTGAACCAGGAGGACGAAGCGCTCCAGCTCGATCATGGCCTCTCCTCACTCGAAACCAATGCTCGTAGTGCTCCATGAGGTCGTCGTGTAGCAGCAAACTGATGTTCCGGCCTCCTATAATGATTTGGAAACAAAACTATCTTTAGTTTTGAATGAAATTTCACGAAGTTTGGATAAAAGAATGAAGAATAGGTGATGGTGGTGAATTCTTTATTTACGAGCTCTTCAATCTGTGGGACGGGTGACCACTACTGCCCGGCAGCGAGTGCTCGCTCTCGAGTCTCGGCCGCGCGGGCTCCCGCCGGTGGCGAGCCTCCTGCGCTTTGACGTTGGCATGATCTGGGATCCTCGCTCCTCTCGACGGCCTCTCTCGTGAGCCTCCTCTCGGCCATCATCGGCGGTGAAGGCACCTTTCTAAGCCTCCTCGGCTTAGATCCGCGTCTATCTCCATGGGGTCCTCCCGGTAGAGCCTCATCTGCCTACGTTAAAGCAAATTAGAGCGCATCCATGGCCAGCAGGCCTTTGTTAAGGGTTTTTTGGCCTCAAGCCACGAAACTATCGCTCCTCTGGTACATCGCCGTCTTTGCATATTTGTCAAGCTAGGTCACTAAATGATACGATAAATTAGGTCAAATCAAATCAAGTCAAGCCCTGATTCCGGTTAAAATCGAAAATTTGACATTTTCCTGCTATGATTATACCACTGAAAGGTGTCACGAAAAAGTTGTCACAAATTTAAAATTCGAGATGGTAGGAATTTTACCCCATCATCAAGGATCCCGAATATCAATTTCGCCATGATATGACAATCTAGGCTATTTTGAAGCAATTTCTGGTTCGGGCTTATAAAAAGCAAAATCTCAAAATCGCTCCGAGGCTAAAACTTCGTTAATTCCGCAAATGCATGGTTTATGTTCTAACATTGCTATATCCATTTCTAACATCAATTTGTAAAGCAAATCCGTTTGGGAAAAGCCCCAAATTTTTCGATCAAAGTCGAAAACCTAATTCTCGCGGCTCGAGAATTAAGCGAATGTAAATGATTAATGCAAGATCAAGACACATACCTCGATTAGTCATGTTTAAAGCGAGCTTTTGAATCGAACCTTGGAAATGGTGAAGATTTGAGAGAGTGAGTGGATTTATGTTTTAATGAAAAATAATCCTCACGATTTCGCGTTTTCTGTGAAAGCCAAATTGGGGAAAAGGCGTGAGCTGATATTGCGAAGCGCGACTATTATTCCTTCCAAGGCTCATTTTGCTTTCTCAAATCCCGTTTAATTGACACGTTCATTATGTCTCAGCGAGATTCGTGGGCCCGTCTTTGGTCGATATTTGTCCCGAAGTAGCGGCTGATATTTGCCGTGTGCTACGCTCCCGAATTTCTTCCACGGCAATCAGATGTTCTAGTAGATAAAATATTGTCTGGCCCCTTTGACACTATTTTACGATATTGCTCACTCCAAGATTTCTTCCATAGCGATCAAGATGTTCTGTCGTCGATATATTCCCTAAACGAGTTAAAACGCGAGGTAATGTGTTTGATTCAACCTCAAGTTTTGCCGGAAGTTGGCAGGGCGTATAGCGGATGCCCCAGCGATTTACCATCACCCACTGCCCCCACTATATTTGTGTTTCCCCTTGAGAGTTAGACGGTACTAGTTACTCCGGGGGTCCCCATACCCCAGGCCTTAGCCACCTTTAAGTTGACCTTATTATTTGGCCTCCTTCTAAAATCGATGCTTTCCTTTAGGACCCACATACCTAACAAATCATATATATCACTAGGTCTTGTCTTTAGCTCTTATGCTTACCCCTTAGCTCCTGTCCGCCTCAAAGCGTCTGAGAAAATTCTTAGGTATGGTCTCTTCTTATGGTGCGAAAGCCTCCTTAAGTAGTCTAATGGACTTTAAACAACCCTCCTAGATAGTCGTGAGACTAAAATGTTCAGACGGGTCCTTGGCGGAGCCCTTGAGCGCCTCAGCAACCATAGTGATCGGGTTGCCAATCTTGATTGACCTAATGGCTATACTTTGACTTTGCCTTGTCCAAGCCTCGGTCAAAGTGGGCTCTGTATGAATACCTCGTTTTGCACCTCCCGCAAACCAGGTGATGATTGGGCCGCATGTTTGGTGCGGGCGATTTGTGATATTCGTAAGATTATGCGTCAGTGATTTGCTCAAATATTGTCTTCGACCTCTTAGTTGTCATCTACGTCTGAAATACGGTGCGTTTTGTGATAATTCGTACATTGGTCGGTCAACCAGTCTCCGTTTCCACGATAGCTGTTGGAAATCACAGAGTCGGAATGTTGGAATGTTCCGGATATTTCTATTCCATATTTCTAGAATTTTATCTTTTTGGCAAATAATATCATGTATTCATAAGATAATCGGGTTATTTCCAAATCCTACCATAACTCAAACGCGAAATCTTTCTTGAGCGGAGAAACCTCACGAGAGAATGCTTGACGGGCGTTGCGCCTCTTCGAGGATGCGGTGAGCTGTGCGCCTCTTCCCAGGCCCTTCTTTGCATGTTTACATTATCTTTTTATATCTTTAGAGTTGCTTCGAAAGAGTCTCAAACCACTATTCCTTCACGTGATTAGTATAAATAGGAGCTTTCGTTTCTCGTATTTCGCGCGATTATGTCATGCTCTTCTCCGCACATTCTAGACTTCGTTCTTACTAATTGGCGCTCGTGCTTGGACTTAGACCACGTAAGCTCGGATCTTTTCAAGTGCCGAGCCTGAAGTTGCATGGCGGAGCCAGGTGATTGACCAACTACACTTAATCAACTTAAATTAATTAATCGTTTTCCTCTTTGAGGCACTCTTTTGCGTTAATCGTCGAGGCATTCACTAGTCGATATCTTAGTTCATCTCGTCCGTTAACATGTAAGTCGAGGGTGTAAATTCCTCCTTGTTTATTTATTGTATTTTTCTTTATCGTATCACCATTGTAAAAGTTTATGTCAAAACATCATTAAGCGATTTCCCTAGTCTTTGAAAACCTGTTTTTGCGGATTTCCAGTGGAGACAGACGTCGAGAAAAGACGCAGCAACTGCTTTGCCCCTCTTTGAAGGAGCGCAGTTCTGCTGCGCCTCTTCGTGAAAATAACCCTTGATTCTAACTTCTTTTCTTCTTCTTCTCCTTTGTATTTCGTCTTTCTTATTTGTTTTTCGCATGTTTGTTCTTTAATTCTTTCTATAACGGTTTAATATTCACATGTATGTTGTTCACTCCTCATTAACATGTTTAATTCATCATAAAAATTGTCCACTAATATACTCCATGACACGTCTGTCGTGTACCTGTCAAAAATAAACTAACTAAACTAACTATATAGCTAGGGAAGTCAGGTCGATCTCCACAGGGAGGCAAGATATCTGTAGAAGTCCGTCTATTTGGTCACAAATGGGGGGGGGTTGTTTGAATTGTTTTCTAAACTACGAAGTATAAAGGAAAGAGAAATAAAGAGCAAGAGCAGTAAAGGCAAGAAATAAGTTGAACTATCAGATAGAGAGGGACATGTCAGGATTTCGGTTCACTACGGTAGTCCAGTGACTCAGCTGTAAATGACTCAGACGAATTAATGCGAGACGGATACGAGAAAGGTCCTTTCGGTCCACATTCTATCCTAAAATATCACTAATTTAACTTTCATTCTCGTCAGGGTAGTCTACTGTTCATAGCAAGCCTATTTAGTCCAATCTTTCGATCTAGGATTAATTTTAGCCAGATTAAAGGATGACTCAGAAGCGTGCACTCAACTAAGTCGATAAATACAATTAAATTGCTATATGGTGACAGAGTCTCATAATTAATTCATCTAATTCATTTACTACATCGTCACACTCCTACCGCAGATCCCCTAATCCCAACATGAAAGGGGTTTAGCTACTCATGTCGCTAATTAAACTAACAACAAATAAATTTCCAGCAGTAAACATTATGAAATAACAAGTAAAATGCATAAAAGAGAAATTAGGGCAGAAATTAAATATAACGAAACGAAGAATTAAAGCAAGCAAAAGATTAATTATTATTAAAGGAAGAGAAAGGAATTACAATCCAAGCGAATCCGGCGTAAAGAACACAAAATCCGAATGAAATGAATCCGAGAGCAAGGTTACAGTGAAGAAGAAAAAGCAACGCAGTAAAGTTTTCAGTAGGAAAATTAGATGATGAAAAGATAGATAAAAGATCCTAATAACCTAGTTAACGTAGGTTTAAATAGAAAAAGTAAATAAGGTTTGCGAAATAAACAATAACACGGGCTAATTAAAGCCCATAACAGCGAAACCACTCGATCGAGTGGAATAAAACCACTCGATCGAGCAAACCGTCAGCAGCATCTACTCGATCGAGTAGAAAGTTACTCGATCGAGTAACCCATCTTTCAGCAACTTAAGGATCGAGTAGAAAACTACTCGATCGACCATCAGAGGACGTAAAAACCACTCGATCGAGTGGTAAAACTGCTCGATCGAGTACTTTGTCTTCAAATCAGCTCAAGTTCGCGCCCGAATGCCTCGTAATCCGTGCCATGACGCTTCCTGACGCGGTATCTCACTCTGGAAAATCCCGTCTCCTCTAAATGCATGCAAAAAGGACGAAAAAGAGTACGATTCCACTACTTTCGCGTTCATTTCTACAAAATGGACAAAGCGAACCAAAGTAGCAATTCAAGGCAAAATACCATAAAAACAGTATAAAAATGCATAGAAATACGTGCTGAAATAGGCTAAAAAGACTATATATTATGCACGTATCACTCCACCACCCGCCACTTTCCCCACTTCAACACTCCATATATTGTTTACATTTCTACCTTACCTCATTACACACTCTACATTTTGCATGTGAACTTTTCTCTCTATCTCTCTACAATAATAATTCATCAACTAGTATTCATTATTAATATTACTAAGAAAAGTTAGTGATATTACTAATATTTATCAAGGGAGCAATATTAACAAGTTACTAGTACAAACTTGTTATTATTATTGGGTTAGTTCTTGGGTGCAACTTGAAGGAGACTTTCTTTTTGAAGGTTTTTCAAGAAGGATCATCCATATCATTTTAGCTCAAGAACAAACTAGTAAGAAGAACTAGTTTGTGCCCATTTTACCATATATTCAATGTAAGGAAATTGTTTTTCCTTATACCTTCTTTTTATGCTTTCATATTAGCATGCATGTTACATAGATCACCTAAATAACAATTTATGAGATAAATTAATTTTATTAGAGAGTCTAATGTGGATCTATGATCTTACAAATACTCTCCTCCCTTAATTCCCGTGCCCTCCATGAAAGGGGGGTTATTAAGAACGTCATTGCTCTTTCATGTACAAGTTTTACTCTTTCATAAACTTTTTGCATTTTCCATACCTTACCCTTGAACAAGCAACAAATTCTCTCTTTTTCTCTCTCTAAAAGAAATAATCAAATCTCCGTGAAATTACTCAATTTTAATCTTAATTTTCATAATCAAGTATTGATTCTTATTCATTCATCATTTCATTCTTTAATCAAATTGTAAATAATATTTCAATAATTAAATTAGGGTTAAATAAAATTAGAATTTGTGAAATTAGGTTTATGGGAAAACAGTTGCTGGGTATAACGCCGATGTCGGCGATCGGAAGGTTGTCTGATCGGCGCCGGCGTTCAAGGGGTCGGGATCTCAAATAGTTGGAGGCATGTAGTTGGGCAAGTCGACTGGTCTCAGATGGTGGTCATCTCGCGTCGACCTTGATTGGAATCTGAGGTGGTCGACGATAGTGGTGAAGGTTGGTCGGCAGAGACTATAGGCTGGTGGTGGTATGGGCGTCGTTGGTCGAGGAGGGGATGGTCGGCAGAGGGCATAGGGTAGGTGTAGGAGGGGGAAAGAGGTGGTTGGACTTTATTTTTTTTTTGATAATTTTTATCTTAACAGGGTGGGGGACAGCGAGTCTGGAGGGTGGGTCTGGGCGGTGTTTTCGGCCGACAAGTGGGGCAGGGGAGGGGCGGTGGGGGAAGGTGGTTTAGTGGTTCGGTGTTGGTGGTTGGGTCACACTAGGTGGTGGTTGAAACTTGAAAGGTGAGTAATAATTAGAATGAGAGATGTGAAATGATAGGGGCATATTGGTAAATTATGTACATGATTGAGTAAATCATGTCCATGAATGAGCACCACCCATTAAGAATAGGAGGGAGTAATATTTATCGGATAAAATTATGGCTCGCGTCATTAATTGAACTAAAGAGAACACAAAATTTATCTAGTGTGTTCGTATATTTATGATATACATATGAAAAAGAACATAGTAATATTTTTTTTACAAGTTGAAGTTTGTGACGTTAAGTTTCCTTAATACATTGCCTGAATAATGAAAAGAATTGTTATGTTATTGTAGATAAGAATCGTTAATCGTTAATCGTTATTTGGAATCGTTAATTTACCGTTGCTAGGTTTGAACGTTGGAAATGAAAATAACTTGGTGATCAATCATGTTGTAAACAGAGCAATACTTGTTTACGGATATGACTCTGTTTACCGGTCCAACACCATACCAGAACCAGAATGGAAAATATGATGGAGCAGCGAACGAACCGATTTCAAAACTTCCGAACGGGATCGGTTGGACTAGAACACTACAAGAATCCAGGACCAGGGGAACTACATTAGAAAATGCGAAGATTAGTCGCCAATTTGCTGACAGAAGTAGAGAAACGGGCGACTGAAATCAATCACCAAATTGACGACGACACAATTCCGTGAAATAATTGAACTTGGGGACTGAAAATAATATCAGGGGACCAATTGCAGTTGCCAAATTGGCGACCACCCCCTTTCAGTCGCCAATGCTCCTGGCCCAAAGTAATTGGGAAACCAGCCTTCTTCCTTACTTTATCAAATCAAAAAAAATAAAAATAAAAAAGTTACCATCACCTTCTTCTGCATTCGATCTAACGGTACCAACACCTTCACTGGACCACTGTTAGCTTCACCAGTCGCTTACCACCGCTGCCTTTCCTTCTTCTTTCTCACCTTATTTTAGTAATAATCTAGATATGTCTATTGTTTTTAATTTTAATTATTTAGCTGTTATGAAATATCATAATATAATATTAGTTTGAATGTCCGTGCGTTACAACGGGATAATTAACTTATTTATACTGCAAAAAAAAAAAACGTTATAAGGGTTTAATGTTTACAGTCTATGTCTAATGATTTGTTTACATATTATTAAAATATCTCTTTCAAAAAAAAAAGATTAATATATAAGTGGGTTAACTCTTATTTATAATCATATAATCACCCCACCTTATACTAATCTTTCGATGTGGGATAATTCTACTATTTATAATTAATATATTCACCAAACTTGGATTATTTTTCTAATGTGGGACAGTTCAACTATTTATACGTAATATGTATTTATCACACCTACATTATTTTCAATGTGAGACGAATAACATATTTAAAAGTACACCCTATTTTTTTAACCTAATTCGATATCCAACCCGATTTAATAAAAAGAAAATATTATATTATCTATTAATATTTATACGTTTTTTTTCTATTTTTTTTATCATAATTAAAATATGTGCAAATGATATGAACCTATACTCTAATGATAGAGTTTTTTTAACACAATTATAATTATATTATTTAAATGTAGTATATTTACCACACCTAAATTATTTTTCAATGTGGGACATATAAAATCTATAGGTAGAAAATAAAATAATATAAATTTTTAAGAGCTCTCCAAAACAATACTTAAAAGACTCAAAAGATTTTGGGTTGATGCCTAAGTTTCAAGGATGCCTCTTATTTATAATTATAGAATCACCCACCTTATGCTATATTTCAATGTGGGAAAATTCTATTTTTTATATGTAGTATATTTGTCACACCTATATTATTTTTCAATGTGGGACATATAACATACTATGAAATACACCATCTTTAATATGTGCAAATTTTATGAAATCTATATATACTCTAATGATAGCATTTCTTACCATGAATCTAATAATATTATTTTTATAATTTTTTTACCGACATTATTTTGCCAAATGAAATGTAAAAGTTTTTATATAAAAATTAGAAACATCACTTGAATATAAAATAAGAAATACAAATCGTATATTATAATAACTAAAAAATTTTCCAAAGATTAACTTAGGCTATAAATCATTATTGCAGAGAAAGTAATACAAACTCTTTTAAGAGCTTTCTCTGACAATACTTAAGAGAATCAAAAGATTTTGGGTTATGACTTCTATTTATAATCATAAGATCACCCTGCCTTATGGTAATATTCCGATGTGGAACAATTCTAATATTTATACATAGTATATTCACCACACCTACATTACATTTCAATGTAGGACAAATAACATACTAAGTACACCATTTTTTTCGCACCTACTTTGACATCAACCCGATTTAATAATGAGAAAATACAATACAATCTACACTCTAATGATAGCATTTTTTTTGTCACAGTCTAATTATATGATTTTTATACGATACTTTTTTGTCAAATGAAATATAAAGTTTTTATATCAAAATTATAAACATCACTTTAATATAATATAGAAAATGTATATATATATATATATATATATATATATATATATATATATATATATATATATATATATATATATATATGGGACAGTTCTATTATTTATGTATAATATATTCACCACACCTACATTATTTTTCAATGTGGAACATATAACATACTAAAAAGTACATATCTTTTATATCAAAAAAATTTGGGTTAATACCTAAGTTTCAAGGATGCCTCCTATTTATATTTATAGAATCACCCTACCGTATACTATTCTTTCGATGTGAGATATATAATTTAATTATTTAAACGTAGTATATTCATCATGCCTACATTATTTTTCAATGTGAAAGATATAACATACCAAGAAGTACATGTATCTTCTTAAAAAAATCACTATTTTATACATATTATTTTTCTTTGAAGGTAAAACCACTTAGTCTCGATCATTAGATAGGGATCTCTACATCGTACATATAACGACTCATTAACGCTCTATTACTGCATTCAGAAGACAATTATTAGTAAAATCTTTAGTTTTGTACAGTATCAGGAGACTACCATTAATAAAACCTTTAGTTTTGTATTTTTTTATTTTCTTGTTCATGTTCTTAACTCTTTTTCGGGTAGTTCCCAACGATTTCCACTTTATTTTTTATATCATATCGTAGATAATGGTAGAAAATCTTAAGAACTCTTTTAAACAATATTTATGCGACTCAAAAAATTTTGGGTGGATACATAAGTTCCAAATATACTTCCTATTTATAATCATAGGATCACATCACCTTATACTAATCTTTCGAGGTGAGACAATTCTACTATATATATGTAGTATATTCACCACACCTACGTTATTTTCCAATGTGGGACAAAACATACTAAAAATTACATAATTTTACATACTAAGAAATTTTAATATGTGCAAATATTATGAAATCTATATTCTAATGATAGCATTTTTTACCACGAAAGTAATTATATTATTTTAATAATTTTTTTAACGATACTTTTTTGTCAAATGAAATGTAACATTTTGATATAAAAATTGGAAATATGACTTAAATATAATTTAGGAAATATATATATTATAATAATTAAAAGATTCTCCACTTTATTTTTTACATCAACAATTATTATTTATGATACTTTCCTAAATTTCTCTCTCTCTTTCTTTTTTTCTCTCTCTCTCTCTCTCTCTCTCTCTCTCTCTCTCTCTCTCTATATATATATATATATATATATATATATATATATATATATATATATATATATATATAGTCAAGATCCCATGAAACCACCCATATATTGAGAACCATGAGAACCTATTAGGACCGCCGGATCATACACAATTCCAATGATTTATTTTTTCGGAATATATATAAAACTTAGACGCGCTCTCTATCATTACAAACCACACACTTCTCTCTTTTATTTGACTCCTCATTCGATCACCGCACATCACCAGCTTCTTCTTCGCCGACCACCGCACATCACCAACTTCTCCTTCGCTGACCACCGCACATCACCAGCTTCTCCGTCACCGACCATTGCGTTTCTCTTTCTTCACTGTCATCGACCACCGTCATACTCCTCCTTCACCGCCATTGACAAAGGTAAATTTCCTGTTTAAATTTATTCAATTTTGTAATTAAAAGATATTATTTCCGTGTTATAACAATAGCACGATGATTTTATGTAAAATTTCTATGATTGATTCGATTTTAACCTAAATTGACGCAACTTTGAATTAGTTTGACTAGAATAGAAGTAAATTAGGGTTCATAAATAGTACAATCCGGAATTACTTTGACTGTAATATCAATAAATTACTTCGATTGAAATAGCATCACAGTAGGCTTTTGTGTATCATTGTTTGTAATTGAGATTTGACACGACTGGTCCATTTTTGAATGATCAACCATTTTCAGCTTTTCCTCCGGCTCATCCTCCAGTCAATCCTCCAGTTCATTCTTCGCCAAATCCTCCATCCATGGATCACGGTTAGTTAGTTTTGTTGTATTTGTGATTTTAAGACGACTCGTACAATTTTCTAACTTTAAAATCACCATTACCTTTAGTTTCGGAGACAAGCAAGAAAACAACGGTGAAGTCGTCATTCATTGTAACAATAGTTGCTTTTATATCGGTTGCATTGTTGGTTCTAGTGGTTGTTTGGTGCCTATGCCGTTGTGAGGTGTTTACAATATATGTACAGATTGACTTTAAAGGTTAAAAATTAAAGGGCCTATTGTGAGGTGTTTACAATATATGTACAGATTGATTTTCTGTTTTCCGGAATTGCAATTTTACAATACAACTGTTGTGAGGTAATTGTAGTAGCAACTGTGAATTGGATCTTCCTAAATTACAGTACCTTCAAAATATAATCTCTGAGGGGATGAGGATGTTCCCTGCTGTACCGCTTCTGCTACCTTATATGTCATCCCAGGAATGCACGATAGGCGAGTTCAATATACCATGTGGCACCATGTTACTGACTAACATATGGGATGTTCACAGGGACCCTAACCTGTGGAATGAGCCTGAAAAGTTTAAGCCAGAACGTTTTCGACAGTTCAGATCCTGGTCAGTACAAATTACAATTACTGCCCTTTGGGTTAGGAAGAAGAAGTTGTCCGGGAGCCAGGTTAGGCACTCGAATGGCCGGGTTGGCTTTAGGGTCACTGATTCAGTGCTTTGACTGGAAAAGGGTCAGTGAAAAAGAAGTGGATATAATAGAAGGAAAAGGGCTTAACATGCCCAAAGCTCTGATTGATGAAGTTAATATGTGGTACTTGTCGGCAGATAGTTTTGAGTAGAACCTACATTACCGTTTATAATATCTTTGATATATTCATTACTGTTTAATATTACGAATATATACATTTTACTTATTCAAAAGCTAATTAGCTCAAATGGTAGAGCATTGTGCTATGCACAAAATGCGGGTTCGACTCCCTTATTGGCTATGAAATACACCATTCTTTCTTTTACTGAAAAATTATGTATGTAATAGGTAATACTATTTCAAGTATGACATGTATGATAATAGTTTTGGTACATATGCTAGTCTGTGAAATGCTTGTATGCTTGTCTTAAACTTCTTGGTCGGACTCACTTGGAGCTTAGATTTCGGTTACTTGTCGTTAAGAGCACCTAGACCAAAACAATATTTATAACTTCACAAACAACTCTACTATTAGTACAGAGGCAAGTAAAGGTCGGATCCCAAGGGACAGGTATTGATGTAGGATTTTCGATTGCAAGTAGCGGTGTCTAGGGGTGTCACAATTTGGGTTGAGATAAGAAGATCACTAAACTAAATAACAATTAAAGTAAACAAGCAAGATGGCTAAAATGAGATGTAAACAATTGATTAAAAGCACTAGGGTGTCATGGGGTCATAGGGGATTCATGGGAATTGATCATACAAACATGTTCTCAAATTATAAGCAAGCAATTATTGTTGTGATAGGATCGAGTTGGTTTATATCTTACAATCCTAGGAAGGTTTGGGTCCCGGAGCCGAATCGATTAGATTGTACAACACCTACAAGTCGACTTAATCCTCCCTACTCAACTATATGCATGGTCTAATGAGACTCGAGTTGATTTATGTCTTACAAGTCTCATTGAAAAGGTAAGTGATGGGTAAAAAATGCAAGGATTCATAGGCTCGCATTTCATCAAACATAATATGTGCATAAGTTGAGATCACAACAAGCAAGCAAATAAATTATGAAAACATATTAAATTAAGCATGAATCATCCCCATGTTGGTTTCCCCTAATTACCCATTAACCCTAGTTAAGGAAACTACTCACTCATTATCAAGTTTAACATATTAACAAGATTGTCAATCATATTAACAAAACAAAAATGATGAATAAATGAAGATCATTAACAATAATTAAAAAGGGATTAAGAGAGTTATACCTAATGATGATTCCAAAATAATAATGCAAAGAATAAAAGAAGTACTTGATGATTGATGGAAGGTTTTCAATCTCCCAATAAACCCAAATAATCTTCAATTACCCAAAATAAAAGATGAACAAAAGAGAAATTAAGGAAATGAGATTTGTATTAATATTTGATTAGAAGTTGATTACAAGATTAAGGAAAGATTAGAATGATATAAACTACACTAAAGATTGATAAAAATAACATGATAACCTAATTAAACTAATCGGGTATTTATAGTGGGGATTAGGTGTACAAATTAGGGTTACTAAGGGCTTAAATGACGATTAAGTCCTTGAGGAATCGCTCCTCTCAAGAAAAGATGCGGGTCTCCTTTTTGCTAGTCTTCCAAAAATATGCGCATCTTCAATGGAGGGAAGAAGAGGACGTGTTCTCCTGTAACACAATCAGGGCATCCAAGGGTCGGGACGAGCGGATTCTCAGGTGGCTGGACGAGCGGCCTTCAAGCTTGAACGCTCGGATTCTGGCAGTTTTGGACAGGCGTCCCGATGGTTAAGACGCTCGTATTTTGTCCCAGCCTTCCTTTTTCTTATTTTCTTCTTTCTTCTTCCAACAATCCTCCGGGATCTTGTCGAAGATGCAAGGATTTCTTCATCATTGCCCATCTACTACAATATGTACAAAGGCCTTCTAGTCTTGTCTTCACTTTGATGCTTGGTCATTGAACGTAATCAATTTAGCTCTATTTTGCCATGAAAATGCAAGGTTTGCACTCCTTTCCTACCAAGGAAACAAAACCTCAAAGAATATGCAAAACAAAGAACTAAAGATAGTAAATGACCAAAATATGCACTAAAAAGCATAGGAACGAGGCTAATTCGGGGACTAAATATGCTCAAATATTGATCACATCAAATATCCCCAAACCGAACCTTTGCTCGTCCCGAGTAAAGAGGTGACAAAACTAGGACCCTTATTTAAACTAGGGTTTTTTGTCAAAAACTACCTTATATATTTAGGGGTATTTGTAAAAATACTACCTTACATTATTTTTTTTGTTTTCGACTACCTTTGGTTTCTTTATTTTTGTTCAATAACTACCTATGCTAAGAGTCTAGACGGAATTGGCCAGATTTTTGGCTTTAACCTATCTCGCATGAGTCCTTTATGTTTCAAACTTGCTTAGACCCTATTTTGGGAAGTCATGATGTACTTACGCTTAACTTTAAGAGATGTTCATAGTTATTATTGAAATGTGAAAACATAAATTATGCTTATTTGAAGTTAAATTGTGGTTTGAACGCACTTGATCATTGTTGTTTTGTGTTAAGAGAGTAATGTGAGATAGGTTAATGTCGTTAAATCAACCAAATTTCGCCATATTTTCAGCATAGGTAGTTTTTGACCAAAAAAAAGAGAAAATAAAGGTAGTCTAAAACAAGAAAAACAATATAAGGTAGTATTTTTACAAATACTCCTAAATATAAGGTAGTTTTTGACAAAAAACCCCTTTAAACTATCCTACTAATATAGCCGACATGAGACAATTAGTGGGTCTCACTCCGCCCCTTCAACTCACAACAAGACAACCACGAGGTAGGATGCCTTCTTGTAAGGCAAGGTGGGTCTTGCCAAAATGGCGACACATCCAAGCATTAAAGCACACAAAACAAGTAATGGATGCATCTACAAAAGAATAGCCACTTTCCTCATCTAAGTGGCGGAAATTATCTAAAGGGGAAGCAATTCAATGGTACACACTCCTTCATAGATATGGTTTTTTCAAACTACTAAGCCTAGAAGGATACCAATAAATCACCTCCAAGTTGTGTCAAGCTAGGGTACTTTTGTCCTCAATCGTTAAATGTTTTTGTCAAGAATAGACTCCCTATGGTGTTAGAAACACTGGAGGATCGCGGAATTCCCCTTCTTGCCTAGACAAGAAGAAGAGCCGTCCCCTCTCTACCATGCACAAAAATGGATATGATGGATAAAGGGATCAATACTAATTGAGTTTCATTTGGGAGTTTGCTTTTGTTGTTGTTTTTCCCCCCAATTTCTTGTGGCATTTGACATTTGAGAACACTTTTCTTTTTGCCATTTCTTTTGATTTTTGGCATTTCAATACTTGACAATTTTTCAACTTTTTGCATTTTCTTTTGAACATTTTCAAAGTCACCCCATTTGTAGTGAGGGTGCTTATATTTGAAGCATAAGAGTTTTCATTTTTGTTACTCCTCTTTTCTTTTGATGCAATTGCAAACTTTTTTGACTTTCATTTCATTTCTTGAACTCAAATTTTGAACAATTTTTGTGCCCATTCACTTTGATGACAAAATATGGTAGAACATGGATGAATGATGGTTGCATGGTTTCAAGGGTCACCTTGGAATAAACGGTAGCCAAGGAGTTATCATACCACAAGGTACTCTTGAATAGGCCTTAATCCATGGATCAAAGGATACTAGCATGACACATCCTATAGGGTGTTTTACAAGTATTCTAACAAGCAAAGTCTTAAGAAGAAAAAGTATCTACTAGGGCCTATATACACTTGTCAATCTTCCCAAATAGACGGTTTCACAAAAGTTTTCCTAAATGCAACTATATGCCATGATGCAACTAACATATATACATCATAATGCATATGCTTCTACCAACTAGTATGCCAAATAATCTAAATGCAAGTCCTAAGTTCACATTGTTTATACCGTATCAATCAAAATAAAGCCACATAGTCATTAACATAAAGAGGAAAAAGGAGATTGGAAAGATCATACCATGCGGTCTTCAATATCCTCATGTCTCAGATGTGGCGTAGTCAATCAATGTGAACAAGGATGAACAAAAACAATATATACAAAACAATATATACAAGTCTACACTAAAAAGGAATGAACATGTTTTTGATTTTTTCAATTTTTCAATTTTTTTGGATTTTTAATAAAAGTCAAGTTAGAATTTCCCATCCCCACACTAGTATGGGCATTGTCCTCAATGGCCAATACGATAGGAAATTATGCAATGAATATGCATGATTTCTAAACTAAATGCAAACTATACTAAACTACACTACATGATGCATATGTTTTTGTTATGGCGGAGAGCATAATTTAAATTAGCTCCCAATACATATGCATGGACTTCCCCAAACCAAAATAGACATTATTTCTAATGTCTTGAATTTCGGGGGAGTTTATGCACATGGAATGCAATGCATGAAACTAAAGATTGTCATTTTGGATTTTACAAGTTGGGAAAAAAGATAAAGAACACCTTAATGAAGCCAAGGTGTTAGTCCTCCAATATTGCTAGGACTCCACAAAATAAATGATCAAGATAAAAAAAACAAGGGAAGTAGACAAACCATAATGGAGGTGTAAGAATGTAGGAGTCTCCAAAGTTTACTAATCTTCACCCATCGTATCACCATCATCATCATCATCCTCTCTTGAGGTATCATCAACTTCCATAGATGTGGAATCATGTCCACTCTTACTTCCACTTGCTTGTTCTTCCTCACTTTCCTCTTCCTATTCTTGAGCTTGTTCTTCTTGAACGTCTTCTTCTTGAGCACCACCCTCTTCAACAACCATCTCCTCTCCACCCGGTCTACTACCACTAGGAATGCTAGGAAAGAATACTTCCATATCCGCCCAACTAGGCAAAGGACAAAACGGATCAAAAGTCCTTGCCTAGCTAGATGTAGGAGGGGCGGATATTGGGCCTTGTAAGCATCCACTCTATTATTGTAAGCTTGCTTGTGCATTTCCCTCATGAGTAGTGTCAAGTAATCATTTCCACTTCGACATCCTTGGGTTTGAACTCTTGGTATTCAAATGGGTAAGGTGGGGTGATAATGGAGGAGGAGGGCTCGGCAATTTCGCCTCTTTGTTATTGAATGATAAACTCGGTCTCTTCGGAGAGTGGGAGAAGGTAGTTCAGTCGGTGAACATTCAATCGGCAAATTTTGGAAGGTAAGGTGAAAGATCTAGCTTGATTTATTTAACCACCCATTTGTCGTCAAGAGTGTCGTGCTTGACCCACTTGAACTTGTGAATCATGGTGTCCATATCAATAAGATGGCCTCCTTTAACCGACACATAGGTGTTGTTTTTGTTGAAATCCCGGTTAAAATGTTAGCTAAATGGGTAACTAGTCCTCCATTTACAATAAAGGCGGTGCCTTCCTTGCCACAATCGACATTAAGCCATCGTTCAACTAAAAGTCTTAGAGCATTGTATGGCTTGGTAAATTCCCTCCCAATGTTCAAGGAAGGCCTTAGAAGAATACAATCGAGTTTGGTAAGATGATTTGTGCCATTTCTAGCTATCAAAGTATACTCAATGACCTTATGCCATACTATAATGCCCGGATGGTGGACTAAGAGAGCACGACAATCATGAAAACGCACGAATTTCTTCCCGGAAATTACCATCCAAAGAGGAGCGGGGTCATACTTGATAGGAGTCTTTATAAATTTCGGGTTATCACTAAGGCCTAATATCTTACACAATTCGCCATAAGTTATGCGTCTATCAACATTTTCAAGACGAAACTCGATGTTGGTTCGAGTCTCCACCCTTGTGACTTTCAAAGAACTTAAAAATTCCAAGGTGAGGGAGGGGTATGTCAATTCCTTCATTGTAAAAAATTTACCCAATCCCATAGACTCAAAGAAGGTTTTGGTTTGTTCAAGAACACCCAATTTTGACAATGCATCTTCACAAATAAACTTAGTAGGCATGATGGTTTTCTTAGCAAAGAGAATGAATTTCTCCCTATGAGAGTCGGAAGTGAAAGTTACCTCCGGATAATTGGATAATTGTTCAATGACCGGAGTTGTTGATGTTGTAGCTTCTATAGGGGGACCTTGTTGAACCTCCAACCTTGCCTCATGGACTACCAATGCCTTTGACAATTGTTTTGCTTGAAGTGCTTGTTGCCTTTTGGAAAGTGTCTTCTTTGGGGGTGCCTTGTTACCTCATTTAGTTCTTGCCATTCTCCTTTGCTTGATTACACCAATGAAAGATTGAAATCTTCAATTTTTAGTGATACCCAAATCGATTTAGGATTAATGTTGTTTTGTATCCTAAAAATCGACTCAAAGGTTGAAGATTTTGGTGTTTGAATCACTTGTTGTTGCAAAAGGAGTGATTAATTTTTGTTGTGAGGAAGTTTGGATTTGATTTGATTGAATTTGGTTGAGGAAATTTGGTTTTGTTGATGGAGAGGATGAGGGTTTTGGGGGGTTTTGGGTAGTGGGTAGTGTTTGTAAGTTGAAGAAATGAGAATGGATGGGAGAAAAGGGTTTAAAATGAATCGTTATTTTTGAAAACGCAGCAGAGGACGAGCGGCTTTGTCATCGGGACGGGCGGATTCATCAATGTTTAACCCAGGAAAATACGCCACAGGATGAGCGTCTTGCTTCTAAGACGAGCGGATTCTTCCTTGAGGGACGAGCGTCTTTCTGGAGGGATGCTCGGATTCTCTTACAGAGAAATTCCCAGTCTTTTGCTACTGAAAAAGACGAGCGTCTTTTGTGAAAGACGGCCGTCCAGAATGAGACGAGCGGATTCTCAGCTGAGACGCTCGGATTCTCTTACAGACCAGTTTTTTGTATTCTGCAGCTCTACCGACGAGCGACTTTGGACTCGGGTTGTTCAGGACGAGCGGATTATCCGTTTGGACGCTCGGATTCCTCCTTGACCACACGGATTCAGGTCCATCCGTGGGTACATCGTAACCCGTGTCATTTTCATTTTCATTCTTCAATTCTCGTGTTCTTCATTGTAGGGGCACTACAAAGGCATGAATCGCCTAGGCAATTGCTATCTCCACACTAAGGTAAAGCACTACACATCAATAAAATCATAAGTCCCTCCCTCACTTCTCTCAAAATGATGAATATCTTGATCAAGGCACAAAAATAAATCCAAAAATGACAAAGAATGCAATGTAATAATTGAAATATAAGTTAGGGAGTTAGAATATTTACAAATGGTGGTTTAGGGAGGACTCCACCAAACTCTCATCCAATGTGAGATGTCAAGGGGGCATGTTCAAGGTGTTGTTTGTGACACCCTCATTCATTGCGGAAAAATAAACACGTAATTCTAGAATAAAACTGCATGGATATGTTTGTAATAGGTTCATTTGGGTAAAAACATCAATTTTTAAAACCAACTTTATAAAAGTATCCAAATGGGAAGGTGTCAAACATGCAAGGTCTAAAATAAATCTCATAATAAAACATCGCTAAAGTCGCTCAAAGTTATACAACCCAAATATGATAAAGGGAGACATATGTCCCTAAAAAGTATATAACATAAAAAGTGTTTAAGGGTCTCAATAAAATAAAGCCAATCTAGGTCCCAAGGTTACCCCACACTAATGTAAAGCATCACCTACACATCAATAAAATCATAAAGTCCACCTCCCCCACTGTCATCTATAACAAAATGAATATGAATATCTTGATGCAAGACAATCGTGCACAAAAATAAATCCAAAAATGACAAAGAATGCAATGTAATAATTGAAATATAAGTTAGGGACAGTTAGAATATTTACAAATGGTGGTTTAGGGTAGGACCCCAGTCCAAACTCTCATCCAATGTGAAGACCCATTCACAGGGGGTCCATGTTGGCAGTACTTAAGCTGACCACATACTTCTAAGAGTGTTGTTTGTCACACCCTAACTCATCCATTGCTAAGAAAAATAAACACACTCGTAATTCTAGAATAAAACTCACCTAAGACCTGGATATGTTTGTAATAGACAAGTTCATTTGGGAGGGGCAAAGAGTAAAAACACACACACAAATGATCATACACACCCTAGCATTTTAAAACTACGCAAGAGCATATTCCCGACAATCCAACAATATCTCCAATAAATAATAATCCAAATCCAAACAAACAGGGAAACAAGCTCAAACATGCAAGGTCAAAAATAAATAAGGCATCCAAAGCATCCAACAACCAACATGTGAAATGATAATTACAAACATCAAGGCATAACATAAAACATCCAATAAAACGCTCAAACAAAGTTATCCCGCGACAACCAAATCAAATATGATAAAGGGAGACAATTAGTACTCCCATGATAAAAGAGTCTCAACACACCATAAAAGTGTTAGAACCAAGGTAAGATGCATACCCAACAAGAAACTCAAAACCCAATCTATAACAACAAGTTTAGTACTCGACTATAACAAGGGTCAACTTCAAACGGTCATAACTGTTTAAATATCTAAATAAGGGGAGATGATAGCATTTTACGGTTCTAACGGTAGGTCATAAGCCTCAAACAAACAAGTAACGAAGAAGTTATGGCCATTTTACGAAAACTGGTCAGACCTAAACCGCAACTGATAGTGGCGAGCTGCGGTGTCGGCCGGAGCATGCGGTGGTGGCCGGAGCCTGCGGCAAAGGCCTGATTACCACGACACATACGGACTAAATCTTCATCCTCAAGTCAATCTTATATTATCATTACAATCCGATTGAACAAGAACATGTAATTAACAAGGAATTCCACATGTATACTTGGGAGGAAATCAATAGTTTACAAATTCAAGCAACATTCAACAATATTCATTCCGTTTCAACACTTAAACATGTGAAAAACAACATATTTAACAAACTTTAACAACAACCATTCATGTGAAAATTAAAGTTAACATGTTATTAATCACATAAGCATCCAACACATCAAAAACAACACTAATGTGACATTAAATCGTCGAGTAACTCGGAATAGTTACCTTAAGCTAGCAAAGAGACAAGTAATAACTTAAGAAAGCTTCTAAAACCCAAAACTACTCTTCATCTTCAACAACATATGAGTCACCTAACTCATCTTCAAATTCTTCACCTATAAGAACAACAAAAACACAATTATTAAGTTTAAATTCGAAACCCTAAAAAAAAAAGTGTCATAAAAAAAAATTGGGGGAAATGAAAATAAAGCTTACTAGTAGATGAGGATTGAAGAGAGGATTCCAAATATATAATTTTTATGAGATTTGGTGGAGAAATGAAGGATTTATGGTGGATTTAGGGATTGTAAGGAGGATTTTTAGTGGGTTTTTGGTGTTTGAGAGAAGGAGGAGATAGATTGAGTTATGGAGGAAATGAAAATTGGAAGAGGGGACAAATGGAGGGTAGGTGGTCAGCCAAAGGCATGGGGAGATGGGTCATTTGTTTACGTTGTGGTTCGTTTCGACGGAAATTAGAAATATTCGTCGAACGTGATTTCCGAGAAAATTAAAGTTCTTAAACACGATTTTACTAAAAGATTAAGTACTCATATGCCCAATATCCAAACTTGTTTAACCAACGACCGTAAGAAATGGGAAAATCCCAATTTTACGACTTTTATCCGAAATCTATTTTATCAAAGGAAAAGGTTTAAATATAGTTTAAATCACTTTTAAACATTTCTAAACTATAAAAAATGATTACATTTCTTCAAAATAAAATAAGGTTATATTTTATCAAATAAATTTTATTTCAAATAAATTAATATTAAATTAAAATAGATTAAAATATTACTCTTAAAATATAATAAAGGTCTTCAAATTTACGGGGTGTTACAATCATCCCTCCTTTTAAGAAGTTTCGTCCCCGAAACTTAGAAGAAGGAACATTGTATATATGTAGGTCTATCTCTTTAAAATCAAGTAAACAAAATCTTCAAAATATGAACGTATGAAATATAAGTGTCTTTTCAATGGAACGGAATATCCTCGTCGGCCGTCCAAGAACATCAACATTCCAAATCAAAGACATAAAAATATATATTTTTACACCAACAAATGAGAAAACCAATTATCGGACGTCTCCAATAACGAGCTTTACCACTCATTGACGTTAAAACCAGTGGAAAACATTAAAACATTTCCAAAAGCCTTTAGTTCGAAACTCTATAATAAGGATAATAACTCCACTAGCTATGACCAAACTCTAACTACGACCTTTAAAAAACTAGGCAAGGACTATTAACGCGGAGAGTATTTAAGAGAAGGAGAGGAACACTCGAAAGGATAGCTAAAACTCACAAGAATTAGATAAAGGAAAGAGAATCACCTCACGAGAAAAGCTCGGGATATTTAGCTAACATAGAAGATTCAGGCTCCCAAGTTTCTTCTTCGACATTTCCACAACGCCAAAGGATACGAACCAGGGGCACAACTTTGTTTCTAAGTTGCTTGTTTGCCCTTTCGAGGATTCGGATCGGCCTTTCTTCCAAAGTCATGTTAGGCTCCAAATCTGGGATTTCTTCTTGAATAACATGGCTCGGATCACTAATGTACTTCCTCAACTGAGATACATGGAAGACATTATGAACCTTGCTCAAATTCGGGGGCAACTCTAAACGGTAAGCAACGGGACCAATCTTCTCAAGCACACGGAAAGGTCCAATGTATTTGGGACTCAACTTTCCTTTCACGCCAAACCGTTTCACCCCTTTCATAGGTGACACCTTAAGGAATACTCGATCATCAACCTCAAAGGCAAGTGGTCGACGACGGACATCGGCATAAGATTTCTGTCGGTCTTGAGCGGTTTTCATACGCTCTCGAATGATCTGAACCTGATTGATGGTCTCAGTCACCAAATCGGATCCCAACACATGAGCATCTTGGACTTGATCACAACAGACCGGACTACGGCACTTCCTACCATACAAAGCTTCATAAGGTGACATCTTGATAGAAGTATGATAGCTATTGTTGTAGGAGAATTCAACAAGAGGTAAGCACTTCTCCCAAGAAGTGTGGAAGTCTAAAGCACAAACACGGAGGAGGTCCTCTAAAGTCTAGATAGTCCTCTCAGTCTGCCCATCTGTAGCGGCATAAAAAGCGGTACTCATCAGTAGCTTACTACCCATGGATTCTTGCAAAGCAGTCCAGAAACGGGAACAAAATCTAGGGTCACGATCTGAAACTATATCCTTAGGCACTCCATGGTAGCGTACTATCTCCCTCACATAGGCCTCAGCTAGTACATCTAATCTCCACGTCTCCTTGATAGGTATAAACCTAGCACATTTGGTCAATCGATCTACAACCACCCAAACCGCATCTTTTCCGCTAGTAGTCTTAGGTAAAGCCATCACAAAGTCCATGGAGATGGACTCACATTTCAAAAGGGGAACATCCAAAGGTTGTAGCAAACCCCCGGGTTTCTAATGCTCAATCTTCACTTTCTGACAGGTAAGACACTTGCTAACATGCTCTAGGACATCAATCTTCATCCTAGGCCACCAAAAATGTAATCTCAAGTCTTTATACATCTTGTCACCACCAGGATGAATAGAGTAAGGAGAAAAGTGAGCTTCATCAAGGATCTTCTTCCTCAACTCGGCTACTCTCGGAACATATATCCTACCTTGGTAACGAAGGTATCCATCACTATCCACCACACAATCCTTAGCTTGCCCAAGTTGGATTTTTGCTTGAATGGACTTGAAAGTAGCATCCTCAGGTAGGCAAGTACGGATCTCACGGTAGAAGTCGGGTTCTGCACTCAAAGCACTAAGATAGTCAAAGCCCTTCCCAACAAGGCTTATCCCTAACTTTTGAAATTCCGTGGTAAGTTCATCAGGTAACACACGGATAGTTCTCAAAGAGTGACTAGTCTTCCTACTCAAAGCATCGGCCACCACATTTGCTTTCCCTTCATGATAAATCAACTCGGCATCATAATCATTCACCAACTCTAGCCATCTTCTTTGCCTCATATTCAATTCTTTCTGGGTAAAGATACACCTCAAACTCTTATGATCGGTATAAATGCGGCAATGAACTCCAATAAGGTAATGCCTCCATGTCTTCAAGGCATGTACCACGACGGCTAATTCAAGATCATGAGTCGGAGAATTAGACAACAAGGAAACGCCAGATAGTCAAACCTCAAATAACACAACAATCTTAAACGGTTTCTAAATCTTCCTAATAAAACAAATCTCACAACCATATTACCTCCAAGGATTCCTCAAGATAACTTATGTCACTCTACATCCAAGCTATTCCATGAAACAAAGTACTTCACTACGCTTGTGATTCAACAATTCCCAATCATTAAACATCCACAACGACTTCCCCAAAACAAGATCAAAACTACAAACAAGGCTACACTCATATCCAACAACGTCAAAAGGTAACACCAACCTATGTATGGTTATCAACATCCTAAAGGTATCCCTTTCCAAACACAAGTCATAAACATTACTCCTAAGGTAGCAACGCTCAACCTACTAAGTCTTCAAATCCCAAATATAAACAATAAATCCAAGTTCTATAACTCTAGTAACATATGCAACTCACTCTTAACACACAGAATCCACTAATCAATTATACTCACTTTATCAAGGAACTAGGTATAGGAATCACCAAGTGTGTCTCATCATCCTACCTCAGTCTTCCTAACATCACAACCTCTCAAAACCAGGGTTATGGGTTAACCACAAACAATCTCCTCAAAAGTCGAATTTTCCAACCAAGGCCAACGTCTCTCAAAAGAAAGAGTACTCTCAAAAGGCGTTAAGAGAGGATAAGCATGGGACAACGGACAAGTTAGGAGGGTACAAGAGTAACTTTCAAGGAAAGAGAAGAGAGAGTTTAGAAGAAGAATAAGCGCCAAGAGATAAAGAATAAGGCAAGGTACACAAAGAATGAGAAACATCTTCGAGAAAGTAGAAGCATTCTTCAAAGGTAAACAAATCTTCAGTCCTCGACAATAGGCACCAAATCTTGATCTTCATGTAGGTAAGCTCGCGGTCATTGATCCAAGGGTACAAAAAAAATTGACAATCAACAAACATGTTAGAACCTACCACGAAGCATACACAAAGAGACTACAACATAAGGTCCTAAGTCTACCCATCCTACCCACCTCACAAGTTTAATATTTTAAGGTCAAGTTATTTATATTGGGGTGCACAAACGTGCGTCGGGAGCAAATATGCTCTGATACCAACTGTGACACCCTCATTCATTGCGGAAAAATAAACACGTAATTCTAGAATAAAACTGCATGGATATGTTTGTAATAGGTTCATTTGGGTAAAAACCTGTAATTTTTAAAACCTGAACCTGTTATAAAAGTATCCAAATGGGAAGGTGTCAAACATGAAAGGTCTAAAATAAATCTCATAATAAAACATCGCTAAAGTCGCGAAACAAAGTTATACAACCCAAATATGATAAAGGGAGACATATGTCCCTAAAAAGTATATAACATAAAAAGTGTTTAAGGGTCACAATAAAATAAAGCCAATCTAGGTCCCAAGGTTACTTTGCTCGCTAGCTCGTCCATGTACCCCATATATGCATCACCTACCTGTCAATCGCATTTTATACAAATATGAAAGCCACAGTCAGTGGGGAGTAACTCCGAGTTCTCCCAGCCACGAAATGTCATAGTTAATATAACATGTAAACATAAGAATATGGATATGAATAACACATAGACTTAGCATATAGATGCAAGACAATCGTGCTTATCATGTGAACAACAATATAACAACACATAGTCCTAGCATCTGAATACTAGACCGACTCATACTACACTATCATGTGAATCACATAACATCCGGGAATCCAAACTCTATCAACCATAGCCGGCTTGCATCTCACCTTCTATGATTCATAGAATCATCAAACAAGAAAGGACAATATATCTAGAGACAGGCATAAGTTCCTAGTACAGTCAATAGTCACTCTGTAACTCGAGTCTATACCACGAGGTAAGGTAAACACCCTAGTCCTAAACCTGCGCAGACCTAGCGACATGCGGAAAATACCGCATCCAAGACCCATGATCACACACATGAGTACCCCTAAGGAGTCCACCAAAGGGTTGGCTAGTACTTAAGCTGACCACATACTTCTAAGAGTACGTCAGGAGGTCATACCCTAACTTGGATATAAGCCCACCAAGCTAAGACACAAAGGCTATTAAGCTGTGAACATACACTCGTCAAAGACTATAAGGGCCTATCTATGACGAAGGCCGAAATACTCACCTAGGACCTAGTCCCAGCTTGAATACTTTAGCCCCCACACCACACAAGACAAGTAGGACACCCAATTAACTATAAGAGGGGCAAAGAGTCCAAACTTGCACACACACAAATGATCATACACACCCTAGCATATGAAAGACTACGCAAGAGCATATTCAACTGACAATCCAACAATATCTCCAATATCAATAATAATCCAAATTCCAGCTAACCAACAGTACCATAATCCATGAGAACAAGCTAAAATGGCAGAGAGGCAACAAGACTCAAGCATAAGGCATCCAAAGCATCCAACAACCAACATGTGAAATGATAATTACAAACATCAAGGCATAACATAAAACATCCAATAACAACCAATCTCACCTCAAAGACAAACCCTCGACCCGAGTCCCGCGACGGGTCATCGGTCAAATCGAGGCTGGCCAGTTTATACCTAGTTTGACCAAACTCGTTCGGTCAATCTGGCCCAGCTCAGAGTCTTGGCCTACTTTGGCCCACATCACGGTAAATTAGTACTCCCATGATAAAAGGGTCTCAACACACCATACACAAATGTTAGAACCAAGGTTAAGATGCATACCCAACAAGAAACTCAAAACCCAATCTATAACAACAAGTTTAGTACTCGACTATAACAAGGGTCAACTTCAAACGGTCATAACTTGAGTTCTAAATATCTAAATAAGGTGAAACCAATTGGAGATGATAGCTTATCCTCTTACGGTTCTAACGGTAGGTCATAAGCCTCAAACAAACAAGTAACGAAGAAGTTATGGCCATTTTACGAAAACTGGTCAGACCTAAACCGCAGCCTGCGATAGTGGCCGGAGCCTGCGGTGTCGGCCGGAGCTTGCGGCAAAGGCCTGATTACCACGACACATACGGACTAAATCTTCATCCTCAAGTCAATCTTATATTATCATTACAATCCGATTGAACAAGAACATGTAATTAACAAGGAATTCCACATGTATACTTGGGAGGAAATCAATAGTTTACAAATTCAAGCAACATTCAACAATATTCATTCCGTTTCAACACTTAAACATGTGAAAAACAACATATTTAACAAACTTTAACAACAACCATTCATGTGAAAATTAAAGTTAACATGTTATTAATCACATAAGCATCCAACACATCAGAAACAACACTAATGTGACATTAAATCGTCGAGTAACTCGGAATAGTTACCTTAAGCTAGCAAAGAGACAAGTAATAACTTGAGAAAGCTTCTAAAACCCAAAATTACTCTTCATCTTCAACAACATATGAGTCACCTAACTCATCTTCAAATTCTTCACCTATAAGAACAACAAAAACACAATTATTAAGCTTAAATTCGAAACCCTAAAAAAAGTGTCTTCAACAAAAATTGGGTGAAATGAAAATAAAGCTTACTAGTAGATGAGGATTGAAGAGAGGATTCCAAATATATAATTTTTATGAGATTTGGTGGAGAAATGAAGGATTTATGGTGGATTTAGGGATTGTAAGGAAGATTTTTAGTGGGTTTTTGGTGTTTGAGAGAAGGAGGAGATAGATTGAGTTATGGAGGAAATGAAAATTGGAAGAGGGGACAAATGGAGGGTAGGTGGTCAGCCAAAGGCATGGGGAGATGGGTCATTTGTTTACGTTTTGGTTCGTTTAACTTTAAATTAAATTAGAAATATTCGTCGAACGCGATTTCCGAGAAAATTAAAGTTCTTAAACACGATTTTACTAAAAGATTAAGTACTCATATGCCCAATATCCAAACTTGTTTAACCAACGACCGTAAGAAATGGGAAAATCCCAATTTTACGACTTTTATCCGAAATCTATTTTATCAAAGGAAAAGGTTTAAATATAGTTTAAATCACTTTTAAACATTTCTAAACTATCAAAAATGATTACATTTCTTAAAAATAAAATAAGGTTATATTTTATCAAATAAATTTTATTTCAAATAAATTAATATTAAATTAAAATAGATTAAAATATTACTCTTAAAATATAATAAAGGTCTTCAAATTTACGGGTGTTAAGAAGGAACATTGTTGATGTTACTATCTCTTTAAAATCACCTTGAAAATATGAAGTATGAAATATAAGTGTCTTTTCAATGGAAAGCTTGTTCATTATCATGATAAAAGTCTTATATATTTTTACGAAAACCAATTATCGGACGTCTCCAATAGATTTTTGCACTTGTTTACATTGTTCTCCACCTGATGGTCTTGGTTCATTATCATTAAAAGTCTTCAATAGATTTTTGGGATTGAATATCCAATATAGGGATTGAACTCATCATCCCAAAGACCGCAAACTTCGTCTACTTGATCATTGAAAATTTCTTGAGTTGATAGAGACAACTCTCTTTCTTTCTTGTCTTGGCCAATGAGGTCATCTTCTTCAATTGTCATGGGTGAGCTTTTCAAGCTCTCATTGTTGCTATTTCCTTGCTCTTTTGATGGAGCATCATCTACTTTCTTTTTCCATTGAAATTCCAACTTCTTCCTATCATCCTTCCGGCTATATTGATCAACCATAAAACATGGCTCATGCAATCGGGGAGCTCTCATGGTCTTGTTAAGATTGAAAGTGATGGTTTCATCTCCCACTTCAAGGGTGAGCTCTCCATGCTTTACATCGATCACCGCTCCCACGGTGTGCAAGAAGGGTCTTCCTAAGATAATAGGAATGTTGGAGTCTTCTTCCATGTCAACAATAAAAAAATCCACCGGGATGAAGAATTTTCCAATTCTCACGGGAACATCTTCCCATACCCATAAAGGTGTCTTTGTTGATCTATCCGTCATTTGAAGCGTGATGTTGGTACATTTGAGTTCTCACATCCCTCGCCTCTTGCTAACCGAATATGGCATGACACTAACACTTATCCCAAGGTCACATAAAGCTTTGTTGATTATAGTGTCACCAATAGTGCATGGAATGGGGAAACTTCCCGGATCCTTGAGTTTTGGAGGTGAACTCCCTTGAAGGATGGCACTACTCACCATAGTGAAGGCAATAGTCTCAAGCTTCCGAATTGATTTCTTCTTCGTAAGGATGTAATTCATGTACTTTGCATAGGCCGGAACGTGATTGATCAATTCCGTGAAAGGAATCGAGACTTCCTTCACAATTTCCATGAATTTTCCAAATTTGTCATCAAACTTAGGCTTAGCTTGACGACTCGGGAATGTAAGTCTAATCACAATGGGCTCCTTCTCCTTGGCCTTTTTTTCACTTTTCTTTGAAACTTCTTGATTGGTGGGTTCTACTTCCCTAGAGTTTTGCACAACTCTTTCCTTGTCACTAGCTTCCACAACTCCATCCTCAACTTGCTTCTTTGGTCCTTCATATCTTGTACCACTCCTCAAGTGAATGGCGCTAACCATTTCATGTCTTGGGGGATTACTTTGAGGTGGTAATTGCCCTTTTGTCTTTGAGAGTTTGAAGATGCTAGTTGGGTCATTTGTGTTTCCAACATTTTTGTGTGGGCTAGGATGTTGTTGATGGTGATGTCCTTGCTTGGCTATCTTTTTGCATTTGAGTGAAAAATTCTTGTTGATTTTTTTGCATTTGGAGGACCGCTTTTTGAACATCAAAACCTTGGTCATTTTGTTGATTGTATGGAGTTTTATTTTGATAACCTTGGTTTTGGTTGTAAAAGGGTCTTTGATTTTGGTTTCTCATGGGATATGGGGTGTATGTTGGTTGAGGATTTTGGACATTTTGGCTTTTGTATGAGAGATTTGGGTGGAATTTGGCGTTTTCATTGTAATAGTTGGAATAAGGGGTACCACTTTTGTATGCTTAAAAAGCATTCACTTGTTCATTTGTTCCCCTACATTCACTTTGGTCATGTCCCAAAGTTCTACAATTCTCACATATCCCACTTGGGATTGATGAAGATGCTACCATGGCATTAACATGATGCTTTGGTGATTTTGAGGCTTCTTCAAGTTTAGCCATAGCCTTCTCAAACTTTAAGTTGATGGTATCAATATGAGCACTAAGTTGAGCACCCAATTGAGTAATAGAGTCCACTTCATGCTTTCCTCCTCTAGTAGCCTTGCGAGGTCTACTATATTGTGAATTATGGACCGCCATTTCCTCAATCTTGTTCCAAGTTTGATTATCGTCAACTTCGGTGAACATACCATTTGATCCCATGTTGAGAATGTTTCTTGAGTCTTCATAAAGACCATTCCAAAATTGTTGTACCAAAAACCACTCGCTAAGTCCATGATGAGGACATGAGCGACAAATTCCTTTCAATCGCTCCCAAGCTTCATACAAAGATTCTTCATCCCTTTGCTTAAAACCCTTAATTTGAGCTCTTAGCATGTTAGTCTTTTCCGGAGGGTAGAATTTTTTGTAGAAAGCTAGAGCCAACTTCTTCCAAGAGTCAATTCCAAGAGTAGCCTTATCAAGGCTTTTCAACCATTGTTTTGCGGTGCCAATTAGAGAAAAAGAAAATAAGACCCATCGGATTTGGTCTTGAGTCACTCCGGTTTGTGAAATCGCATCACAATAGTCACAAAAAGTTTCCATATGGGAATGAGGGTCTTCACTAGGTATCCCCCCAAATTGGCTTCTTTCGACTAATTGGATAAATGCGGATTTTGCAATGAAATTTACGGTTAAGTGTTGTGGTGTGGGAGTACCATTGGGTAGGTTCTCCTCGGTTGGTACGGAATGTGATGAAAGTTTAGGCATTGTGGGTTGATTGTGTGATTGATTTTGTGTTGGGTTCTCCTCACCTTCTCTTGCAAAAGGGTTGATGAACTCAATAGTGTTTGGTTGAATATCTACAACCTCACCAATACCTCTCAAAGTATTTCTAGCAAGTCTTCTATTGGTTGTCAAAGTTCTTTCAATTTCGTGATCAATGGGTAACAAGTTACCTTGTGATCTTCTAGACATGCAAAATATCAAACAACTCGAAAACAATTAGAACAAACCTTGAGGAGCTTTACTTCCCCAAGGCAAAGAAAGACACAACTAATAACAATCAAAGAAAATCAAATCAAGTTAACACCGTCCCCGGCAACGACGCCATTTTTTGTCGGACTCACTTGAAGCTTAGATTTAGGTTACTTGCCGTTAGGAGCACGTAGAACAAAATAATATTTATAACTTCACAAACAACTCTACTATTAGTAAAGAGGCAAGTAAAGGTTGGATCCCAAGGGAGGGTATTGATGTAGGATTTTCGATTGCAAGTAGCGGTGTCTAGGGGTGTCACAATTTGGGTTGAGATAAGAAGATCACTAAACTAAATAACAATTAAAGTAAACAAGCAAGATGGCTAAAATGAGATGTAAACAATTGATTAAAAGCACTAGGGTGTCATGGGGTCATAGGGGATTCATGGGAATTGATCATACAAACATGTTCTCAAATTATAAGCAAGCAATTATTATTGTGATAGGATCGAGTTGGTTTATATCTTACAATCCTAGGAAGGTTTGGGTCCCGGAGCCGAATCAATTAGATTGTACAACACCTACAAGTCGACTTAATCCTCCCTACTCAACTATATGCATGGTCTAATGAGACTCGAGTTTGTTTATGTCTTACAAGTCTCATTGAAAAGGTTAAGTGATGGGTAAAAAATGCAAGGATTCATAGGCTCGCATTTCATCAAACATAACATGTGCATAAGTTGACATCACAACAAGCAAGCAAATAAATTATGAAAACATATTAAATTAAGCATGAGTCATCCCCTATGTTGGTTTCCCCTAATTACCCATTAACCCTAGTTAAGGAAACTACTCACTCATTATCAAGTTTAACATATTAACAAGGTTGTCAATCATATTAACAAAGCAAAACATGATGAATAAATGAAGATCATTAACAATAATTAAAAAGAGATTAATACAGTTATACCTAATGATGATTCCAAAATAATAATGCAAAGAATAAAAGAAGTACTTGATGATTGATGGAAGGTTGTCAATCTCCCAATTGTGGACAACGCCCGTGGGAACTGCGTCCGCGGGATCCACACTAGGCATTATCAACTCGAGGTTCTTTCGAATCGAATTAAGACAAATTAGAGTCGCCACCAAGTTTTTTGGGAACTTGGAACCGTTCAAGTCAACTTTACACCTTTCATCGAAAAGCATAAAGCCAATCGACTACGAGTGATTAAAGATTAAGACTTGTACCCTATATCACTCGATTTGAATGACTCTCGTAATCCAATGGTATTTAGACGGATCCACAAACCATAGATCTTGAGTAAGGGGTGAGGGTAAGTGTTAGGAAGCCCATAAGGACACCTAACCCCGCCCGTCAATAACGGCCTCTACTAAGTCAAGTGTCGGATTTCAAACAAGGTCATAGCTACTACGATATATGATATGCAAACATCGTTTTTAAAACCCTAACATGTGAAGTTTCTATGTCGATTTAGATGCAACTAAACTAACTTTGTCAAAGTTGTAATTTAGCATGTGGGTTGATTGATCTAACAACACATAAACGAAACAAACAAGGCTTGATGGGAATGGGGGAGCCGTTGGGATCTACCCTATTACAACCCAGGCATTTCATGCCGACGTAACGAGAAATTAAAGATACAATACAACGCTATACACAAAACCATACACGACACATTACACGGCCAATTCGGCCTAGGGAAACGTGCATAAGAGGGGTGGCCCACGGCTTACATGACTCACGGCCTTGGGTCACTCCTCGTAATGCGTGCTTTCACTTAATCTTATCGAATTAGACATAGGGCCACACACCAAAGCATGCATTAGCATAAATCGGGCCATGTCGCTTTAAACAACATGCGATTTACTACGCTCTTACATGAATTGGAGCACAACCATCTAACCAAACAAGACTAAGGTTTTTTAGAAATCATTTGACTCGATAACGGAAAACTAATTACAAACAAATTACAAAACACGACTCGATAAACAAAAATAATTACAAGATACGAAATAACAAAGAACAAATGGTATATAAAAAACGAAGCAAGAAAGCCAAGAGACACAGCCACCCTCACGGCCAAGCCACGGCCACCCTAGTTCCTAGGTTAGATTCATTAGTTAGATCAAATGATTGCGAAACGAGTTAGGAAACGAGTTAGAAAACAAGTTAGAAACGACGTTGATCGATTGAGAAGATATCCCGCGAATGCGTATTCTACACGGCCTAAAGGGTCCAACTAGGTCACGAAGCTACAAGATTAACGCTACTCATCGAGTGTTAATAGGAAGGTGCTAATCACGCACTCCTATGCTAGCGAGAAATCAAGTGAAAAGAGAGATGCGTTCAATTAAGTTATAGAATTGTTAGTCGATTTTTAAAGCTATGTCGATGCTACCTAACATATCTAATTAGGTTATTTAATCGATCTAAAGTCGTCTAAGTGAATCATATGTTAACAAACAGGGGTCAAACTAACATGCGACGGGTCCTAGGGTAGGTCAAATTGGTCGAAACAAACGAGGGGTCAAAAGCGAGGAACGAAGTTAGAAATCGTTTTATTAATGCCCTACCTTGAACACGAGAATATGTAAATGAGACGGGGTGTACGACCGACCGATGTGGCAGATTTCTTTCCCATCTCAAGTCAACGCGGGTGTTTGTGGTGGTACTTTAACTCATACTCGGACTAAACTAGTTTCATAGTTAATGATATTAAACGATAAACAAACCGATAAACAAAACGATAAAAAAACAAACATAAAAGAACGAAATAAAAAGGAGAAGAGGAGGATTTGATGCACCCTCAACCTACATGTATCGTTGACACCGTCTTGGGTCGTAATCGATGGTAGATTTTATCTCGAGAGGCCGTCGTCGACGAAGGAACAAAGCAACAAACACGTTTTTTGTAAATCTGGACAGCAACTTTCAAACATCAATTTCTCACTCGTTTCACGGTGAAAATTAGATTTAAAAGATGTTTTGAAAACTAGAAAGAGAGGAGAACAAAGATCTTAAAACAACTCCTGCTCGTTCTGAGGTTATTGGGCACCAAAAACGAGCACAAACAGAACTGGACAGATAGGAAAAACCGCGAAAACAGAGTGTATGACACTCTGTTTTTCGAGGGGATTCGTGTACTCTCAAGGTCAATTTGGCTCGTGAATCTTTATCTAAGATGTAGATGGATGTTATGTGGTTAATTAGGAACAAGAAACTCGAATTTTGATGGAGGTTTGAGGGTTGAACGAAAGGTTCCAAAGAGGACACACAAACTGATTCTCAGTTTTGTATGTCCGTTTTGTCGAGGGTTTTTGAGAGGCAATTAGGGTTTGTTTCTGGAGTTTAAAGCTTTGTAAGTGATGGTAGTATGTATGGAGAACTTCCAGGAATGAATGTATGGTAAAGGGGGGTATTTATAGGGAGTTAAAGTAGGGTTTGATAGGGCAACAAGCAGTCGGGCTCGGTTTGCATAGCTGCTGTCCATCAGCTAATTCGTGGGGTTTTTAGGGTTTGTATGGGGGGTTTGCTTGGTGGTTAAGCTAAGGTAATATGGGTAGGATACTATGGTATGGTTTAGGGTTAATGGGCACGGGTTTAAGTGGTGTTTGGAGCTGGTTTTGGACTCGGGTTTGAGCACGCAAAACATGGGGGGCTGCTTGTGTTATTTGCGGGCTGTTTATGGAGTATTTGGGACGGAAATTGGATGGGTTTCGTGGTGGGTTTAGTGATGGGTTGTTGTGGGTAATGAGGAGCAAGAATTGGGTTGGTTGTGGCGGGTTTGGGTCAAGCTTTGAAGCACACAAAACGGGTTGGAAAAGAGGAAGGGCTAACGCGGGTAAGGGGAAGTAGTTGGGCTGTTTTGTGTATGTTTGGGGCGAGATTTGGGACGTGGGTATGGAGGTTCGAACTGGGGTTGGATGGGTAGAAGCCTAGGTTGGTTAGTGTACTCGAGATTCGTGACAACTCGTAAAGAAAACGGGCTCAAAAACTGAGCTACAATCGAGCTCCAAAACGTGTGATTAAAACGAGTTTTCAATTTTCAAATTCGATTTTTCAAATCAAATAACACATTAAAATGAATGATTTTTCAAATCAAAAATATATTTTATTTTCAATAAAATAAATTTAAGAAAATAAATTCAAATTAAAACAATAAAATGAATTCACTTTTTTTAAAAAAAACCTTTAATTTAAATATCATTTAAATTAATAAAATACTTCGTCGACAACGCTCATTCTACATCGTAAAACGAGCCCAAATAATGACAATGACAACTAAAGAATACATGTGTCCTATCATCATCGGGTGTTTGTCGGGTTCTCTATAAATTCCAATATCGACGGATATGGGTATCTACACCAATAAACCCAAATAATCTTCAATTACCCAAAATAAAAGATGAACAAAAGAGAAATTAAGGAAATGAGATTTGTATTAATATTTGATTAGAAGTTGATTACAAGATTAAAGAAAGATTAGAATGATATAAACTACACTAAAGATTGATAAAAAAGAACATGATAACCTAATTAGACTAATCGGGTATTTATAGTGGGGATTAGGTGCACAAATTAGGGTTACTAAGGGCTTAAATGACGATTAAGTCCTTGAGGAACCGCTCCTCTCAAGAAAAGATGCAGGTCTCCTTTTTGCTAGTCTTCCAAAAATATGCGCATCTTCAATGGAGGGAAGAAGAGGACGTGTTATCCTGTAACACAATCAGGGCATCCAAGGGTCGGGACGAGCGGATTCTCAGGTGGCTGGACGAGCGGCCTTCAAGCTTGGACGCTCGGATTCTGGCAGTTTTGGACAGGCGTCCCGATGGTTAAGACGCTCGGATTTTGTCCCAGCCTTCCTTTTTCTTCTTTTCTTCTTTCTTCTTCCAACAATCCTCCGGGATCTTGTTGGAGATGCAAGGATTTCTTCATCATTGCCCATCTACTACAATATGTACAAAGGCCTTCTAGTCTTGTCTTCACTTTGATGCTTGGTCATTGAATTTAATCAATTTAGCTCTATTTTGCCATGAAAATGCAAGGTTTGCACTCCTTTCCAACCAAGGAAACAAAACCTCAAAGAATATGCAAAACAAAGAACTAAAGATAGTAAATGACCAAAATATGCACTAAAAAGCATAGGAACAAGGCTAATTCGGGGACTAAATATGCTCAAATATTGATCACATCACTTCTAATCACCGCGAAGCTAATAAAGCTATTACACTCTCCCATCATTCTCTTTGTTGCTTGCTTCTCAGTTGAGTCTAATCATGGTATGCACGTCATTGCCCTAATATGATTATGGCCTCCGTAATGAGTTCATGACACGTTCCTATCATGAGATTTTGCGATTTAATAGGCTATATGGGACTCGAACCCATACTTTGTGCAAAATTTGCACATTGCTCTACCATTGAGCTAATAGCCTTTAAAGTACGCTATACAAATACAAGTACAAAATAACTGAAATAAGTACACTAAAATGTTTCTCAAATATTAGTAAGATATGTAATATAGATACACTAAAATGCCTTGTAGTTACATAAAAAGGCCGGTAAATACATTAAATCTTCTCCGCAGTCATTTCCCTTATTTCATGTACATAGAACCTTATTTCATGCACATAGAACCTTATTTCATGCCCATATAAAATTAGCGCGTCCTTAGCCAACAGTAATTAGTATCAAAATATAACCAACTGATGCAACTGAAGAACTTTTTAATGCACATAGAACCTTATTTCATGAACATATAATCTTATTTCATGGCCATATAAAATTAATGCGTCCTTAGCCAACAGTAATTAGTATCATAATATAACCAACTGATGCAACTGAAGAACTTGTTAATGCACATAGAACCTTATTTCATGCACATAGAATCTTAGTTCATGCACATATAATCTTACTTCATGGCCATATAAAATTAACGCGTCCTTAGCTAACAGTAATTAGTATCATAATATAACCAACCGATGCAACTGGAGAACTTTTTAATGCAGATAGAACCTTATTTCATGCACATAGAACCTTATTTTATGCACATTTAACACATATTTCATGCACATAGAACCTTATTTCATACATTTAAATTATACATCAACAACTTTATTATTCCAAACATAGCACTGCACATTCTTCTCATCTAGCAGACAGCCATGCAAATTGACAGTCAAATTCCTCTTTTACAAGTTTTTGATAGGCAATAGCTAATAATATCATTGATCTCAGTCAAATAATGTTACTTCAGTCCTGATAGCTAATAGCTAATTCTAAGAGTTAGAACTTATAAGTCAGATAGCTTTGAGCTAGATAGCATTTTGTAGGCAAGAGTCTGACCAGCTCAACCTCAATATGAATAGCAATTTGTCACATATGTTCGACCTTTAAGCAAACACAGCATATCAATTTCACTTAAGGATAGAACTTCAGGTTAGAGAACCATACCTTGAATTCCTTGTTCTCCTTGTTAACTTGAATGTGGAGACACACTGAGGCATAGTTTACAAAACAACGTTTCCAAACTGTTTAGAAATAGTTCAAAAAACAACAATTAATAGTGAAATATTAGACTTATACCAGCAAGAACAGATGTCCCAACACAAGAAAGCACGCTAGACAAGAAAGAATTGAATGAGAATTATCCAACTGTCGCCATATAAGCCACCTGTTTGAAACACATACGTTAGTGGACGCGCGGAAAACATATCAAGCGACATCTGGAGAAGCAGGGCCATACACAAGATTGTCTCAATAGAGAATTATACTGAAGCCGTTCTTGTATTAGATGTCAGCAAAAGAAAGAAAAGTACAATCATGAAAACAAGGAAACGGCACTTCAATTGCAACAAAATTGTGAATAGCAGAACAGAATCAGCAGAGATATAGCAGCAACAGTCTCACGAAGTAAAGCGAAATAAGTCATCTTCTCCCAAATAAATACTAACTTTTGCAAAGGCCTAAGGGCCTAACCATATCAATGATATGCAACCACCCCTCTTTTACCCTAATCTTCATACTTAAGGTATATGATAGAGGAAATTAGAGTAATCCAGCCTGAAAGTAGAACGACAGACTCAAACATAACATGAAATGATCCATCCTGATCAAATTAAACTGTTTTTCGAGTCTAGTTTAGTGTAGAGACAGTTAGAAGGATAAGGAAGGATAACCTATGGTGATACAAAGGACAACGCCACCAAGAGAGATCCAAGCATCCTTTCCATTTCTTCTGAAGTACTCAATGATAAGCCATGGATTAACCGCCTCAATAACGGTAGGATTACATTTAACGAAATTGTAAAGACCAATTCCGGGATTCATTATGAACCAAACAGTCACAATTGGCGCGAAACTGTATCCCACTTTGTCTGTCCCAAATTAACAAAACACTACATACACAATTGTCATTAATTACATAAAAGCATGAATTTGGATCCTCTTCTTACTAAGCTTAGAGGCAAACATAATTCTCAAGTAATTTACATTAAACTAAGAATTTGTCACAAAGTAACAATCAATGAGCTTAAATTAAAGAAACTACTATAAATTAGGGTTAAGCGCACAATATATCCGAAAATAATTACAAGCATGGACAAATTAGGGAAAAATGGACTATAATTATTATTAATTTGATAAATACTACCTGAATTTGCAGGAATAACACTCAGTTACGGCGATGGAAGCGAATATGAAGAGCGAAATTGTTGGCTGTCGAATTTTGATGAAAGAGTTCAATTGGACATTCAGAAGCGTCGGGAATGTGAAGATCGAAAGGAGAGAAAGAAATAAAGATATCGGTATGAAAAATAAGTGGAGTGAGATTGAGAAATTTTTAAAATGACGGGGTAACAAGGTTTATTAAATTTTATTGACTTAATCTCAGCCCTTCTGTTCATTGAGATCTAACGGATGTGATTGGTTCTCACAGTTCTCATTATATTAGTGGTTCTCATAGGATCCCAAATATATATATATATATATATATATATATATATATATATAGAGAGAGAGAGAGAGAGAGAGAAGGGTTATCATGAGTCCCTAAGTCCTTATAAGGGCTCTTGGATGAAGGGAATGGAGGGATGAGATTACATCTCAATGAAGGGCCATAAATCTCCCTCACTAATCTCCCTCCCTAATCCTCCATAACTTCTTTTAATCATGTATAACTCCTTCCCATTCTAATCTCCCTACTCACTCCCTCATTATTCATTCTCCCTCCCTTCTCTCTCATTTTCCTCTCATCCTCTCTCAAAAAAAAAACAAATCAAAACAAACTAAAAAAAAAAAAAAAACCGACAGCCACTACAACCACCATGCCGATCACCCGACCAAACCCGACAGCCACCACCCCACCGACAACCACCATTTCCGACCTCCAAACCGCCGCCTTCATCACCACAACCCCACAACCACCATGCGCCTCACCACACCACCACGTCTACATCCACAACAACACCAAAACCGACCGCCACCACGCGCCTCACCTGCGTTCAGCCGCCATTATGCCGCAACCGTCAACAACTCACCAACACCACAGTACTTCCACCCACGCCCACCACCGCGACAACCATCGCCCCACAACCGGCCTCCCCTGGTCTGCTCCGACGCCGCCACTTCACCTTTTTTTTCAGATCTGGAAAAAGACGGGATTGTTGTTGGTTGTTGCGGCCGATGGTGTTGTTTATGGCGGTTCCGTCCTTCCTTCCGCCGCCGACTACCACCACTTACCCCACCACGACCTTCCCCTCGATTTGTTTATGGCGGGCCGATCTGAAAACATCGGTTTTGATTTGTTTTGTGTTTTAATATAATTTTTTTGGAGTGTTTTTATTTGTGTTGGTTTTGTGACTGATGGTTTTCGATTTGTTTGTTTGTTTTTTATTTTTTTTATTATATTTTTTTCTGATTTCTCTGTGTTTTTTTTGTGTTCGTTTTCAAATCTGTTTGTTTGTTTGTTATTCTTTTTTTTTGAAATCTCCATGTTTGTTTGTTTGTTGTATTGTTTTATGTTTCGTTTTCAGATCTCCTTTTTTTAGTTGAATTGTTTTATGTTTTTTTTGTTCCTTGTTTTTTTTTTGTATTTTTTAGTTAAGTTACACTATTTTTTAGTTGAATCTCCATGTATTTTTTATTTGTTAATTTAATCTTAGATCCATAATATGAAGTATGCAAAAAATGGACTGTAAGACTAAAGTTACACTATTTATGACTGAAATTATACTATTTAGGACTAAAGTTATACCCTTGTAACATTAAAGTTATGTAAACTTTAATGTTAATTTTTAAAAGTTTTAGATCTATTTTGTTTTAAAAAAAAAAATTAATTACTTGTATTTCTTTGTTATTTGTGTGTCGGAGTTGTTGTGAGACGGTTTTTTCTACTTTTTAATTTTTGTTGACAATTTACATTTGTTAAATTTTTTTAATATTGAATTTTTCAGATCTACTATTTACGACTAAAGTTATACCCTTCACAAATTAAAGTTATACTATTTACGACTAAAGTTATACCCTTGAACTAGACGAAAAAATGAGTTGGTGTTCCAAATCCGATTGCTTGTGTTTTAAAATCTTGTCTTGTTTTATATTTTTTTATTTCAAATATGTCTTATTTTACATTTTGATATTTAGATAATGGCTTTTTTTTCCAGATCTAATATTGTTGGTTTAAAGTTAGTATTGCTGGTTTTAGGATTTCGGTTATATATTGGACTAAAGTTATAAGTTTGTTGGACTAAAGTTATACGATTTTGAATTAAAGTTATACGATTTTGGACTAAAGTTACACAATATAAATTCCAATTAATTTATCGAAAATGACTAAAGTTATACAAAAATGGACTAAAGTTATTCAAAAATGGACTAAAGTTATACAAACATGTACTAAAGTTATACAAAAAGTTATACAAAAATGGACTAAAGTTATACAAAAAGTTATACAAAAATGGACTAAAGTTATACAAATATGGACTAAATTTAAACAAACAGTACTTATATAAATTCAAATTTATAGTGTTGCTTTTTATTTGTTATTTTTTGTTGTTATACTTATATTTTTTTCATTTGTCAACAAAGAGAAGTGAGATAACAAAAGTTATACTTTCATTGAAATTACACACATTCCTACTGGAGTTATACATTCATTGAGTAGAAGTTACTCAATACTCATATCGTTACTAGAGTTATACATTCATTGAGTAGAAGTTCAACACATTCCTAATGTAGTTATACATTCATTGAGTAGAAGTTGCACATATCCGCGCTGGAGTTATACATTCATTGAGTTATATTTATATTTTTTGTTGTTATACTTAATATTTCATTTGTCAACAAAAGAGCAATGAGAAAACAAAAGTTATACTTTCATTGAAGTTACACACATTCCTACTGGAGTTATACATTCATTGAGTAGAAGTCATTCATACCGTCACTAGAGTTATACATTCATTGAGTAGAAGTTCAACACATTCCTAATGTAGTTATACACTCATTGGGTAGAAGTTACACATATCCGCGCTGGAGTTATACATTCATTGAGTAGAAGTTACACATATCCTTACTGCAGTCCTATTGTGACTTTAGTCCATGACGGTGTAACTTTAGTTCATAACAGTATAACTTTTGTCCATAACTGTATAACTTTAGTCATTTTATATCATTTTTATATAGAAATGTGAAATATAAGATTAAAATCAACAAATTATAAGAATTTTTATATAGCTAAGATTAAAACAACAAATTTTATGAAAAATATTTTAGTAGATCTTAGATGAAAAAAAAAGTATCTCACAAAAAAAACGAGATTTAAAAACCCGAAATCCTTAAAAAATATGTATAACAAGAAGAGATTTGAAAAGAATAAATAACAACAAAAACCAACAAAAATTAACAAATAAAATAAACCGACCCCAAACAACAAATTTAACACAAAATCTGGAAAAAAAAAAAAGTGAAGAAAAAAACCGAGACGCAAAATCTGGGGAAAAAAATTTATAAAATATTATATATATATTGCGTAGTGTCGGAGCTCCGACATCATTTCTCTTCTCAGCGCCATCTCCTCCGCGTACTCTCCTCACCGTTCAACTTTCCACCTCCTCCGGCAACCATCCGCATCACACCGTATCCCGTAAATTTTATCTCGCTTATTATTAAACTTTTAAAATTAAAATCGTTTGCAATTATAATCCTAGATCCCCTCCGGCGATAAGACGGTGACGAAGAGACCGATTATTTACGCCCAACAAATTATGGGTTACGAGTTCTAGTGGAATGGGTGGTGCTCAAAAGTTCCGAGGAGGTGGAAAGGGATTGTAACCGAGTTGGAGGTGCGTTGTTGTGGATCGAATGAGTGGTGCTCAAAACTACACCGTCAATATAATTCATTGGGCTGAGGGTGATTAAAAAAATGGATACTGATAATATTGACATGTGTGGAGGAGATTAAGTGAGTGGGTGAATAGATGTGTGTCCCGTAGTCCGTGTAAAGAAATAGTGATAAAGCGGGATTAATTTTTACCATGTTTATTTATAAACATTAAAAAATTACTACAGATACATTAATTGCATTAATTATAAGCGAGATAAAAGTGTATCTAAAATGTGAAAAAGTGTATCTACATTGTCATAAAATGTACGTAGGACAGAAAAAAATGTACCTAGAACGGAGAAAAGTGTATCTGACATAAATTTTAACGTATCTACTGCATTCTTACCGTTCTCACTGAAATTTATCATAAATTCACGGTTTACCAAATCGCTTATACACTTTAAATTATCTACGTTGTTTTCCCTTTTTTTATATATACTTTGAGCCACTAGATACATTAAAATACTCGGTATTTGGTAGATATACTTTTTTTTTTACCAAATTTCAGATATACCTTATACTATTTTAGATAGACTTTTTACATCGATTTTAGATACACTTTATAACGACAAAGATACATTTTTTCCTATTTTAAGTACATTTTCTAGCACAACACATAATTAATATATCTAGTAGTATAATTAATGCATTTTACAATACATTTAATAAATATTGAATGTATCTAAAATGAAATATACTTCAACAAGAGATAAAGGGTACAAAACCAAACAAGAGTATGTCAAACCTTTGAGAATTTTGACCACATTTTTCTTTTCCTCTGTCTAATGAAGAGAATATGAATGTATGCAAAAACAAAAAAACACAGTACACGAGATATAAACTACTGTAATAATCTCCGCAAGTCAAATTAAATACACAACTTCACTCATGAATCAATCCCTTTAGTCAATACCAGCACCAAGCACAAATCCTTAATTTGAATTGCAGAATAATTAAACAACCTTGCCTAATCAGAGCTAATTTTAACTTTATCATCTCTTAGCGGTGTACCATCGAATAAATTGGAACTTACCGGAGGCAGCTGGCAGTAGGATTGAAGGGATGAGAGATGATAAAGAGGGAAGTTGATTGGAGTAATACGGGTGTTCATGGCTAGGCGTCGAGTTGTGTCAAGATCGGCAATCGGCAATGTTATCCGGTGGTTTGCCGGTGTTTCTGGTCATCGTTAGCGGCGACGGTAAGTGATGAGTGATAGGGGAAGATGAGAGGTAGTTACGGATTGAGGGGTTACCGTGAAAATGAAGGGTGAAGGCTACCAGGGTGGGTGTCGGAGGAATCTGGTGGTCGTACTACCATCGGAGGCAAGGTCGATGTTGTGATGGTGGCTGGAGTTACGGGGGAGAGGGACGTCAGGAAGTTTTGGTTTTGGATTATTTGTGCTTGTCTGAGGTATAGTGTGGGTCGTCAGATCTCTTTTAATCTAATGGTAGATATGCGTTCTCACCGAGTGATCGTTCTCACCGGATCCTATATATATATATATATATATATATATATATATATATATATATATATATATATATATATATATATATATATATATATATATATATATAATTAGGATCACATAAGTCCACCCTATCTCTTTTAGTCCCGTGAGTCCACTTATGTATTACACGCTGTACACAAAAATATCACATTTTTTTTATGAATAATTTTTTTTTTAATGAATAAATTTTTTTTTTTTTTTTTTTTTTAAGTCTAAGTTGTGATATTGTTTAGTATAACCTGTGATATTGTATCTGAGTCTGTGAGTCCAGTAAAAGAGTATCACGAGTTATACAAAACAATATCACACCTTACAATAAACAATATCACTGGTTGTACTAAATAATATCACGGGTTATACTATACAATATCACACCACTGAACCTAAAGATGCCTTATTATTTTTGTTGGATAGAGATACAACAATGATACAACAAGCACTTTTAACAGATGTAATTTTAAACTGTCAATAAGCAACAAAAGGACTGCATCTAACCTCTCTTATGCGCCTATACGAGGTACAACGCTCATATCACTCTTAATATGATTAACTAATTCCTTTGGTACAGGTCCGCTGAAAAACACAAATGCTCTGGAAAGACATATACAAAAGCAACAGCGAGAAATTAATACGGAGTATCAAAGAACATAATGCCTTTCAAAATAACTGAGAATCAAGGCATGCCAGGTTGCATACTTTTTGTATAAGGGCTCTCTTCCTGACATATCTGACAAGAACATGACAATGCTGCAACAAGGTAAGAGAATAATTAGACATGTCTCTCGATTATTTTTTGACAAGCGAATGATTGACAAACAAATTCTAGCAGCAAACAGTATTCCTGGTATCCATGTCTAACTTCCATTATTTGGACTATCTACATGTTTGCGCGCCTCTTATCTGGATATCCACGAACTTCATTTAAATGGCTTAATGTGAGCGCTTAACATTTAAAAATTGTAAAAGAAACAAATTACTTCTCTTTTGTGGGCTGAATGAAGTAAATTGTCACTTAATTGCCTTGCTTCGTTGTGTTGCAAAGATGAAAGAAACAATGCAAATCAATTAGACTATTTGTGTCGAAGCATTCTTGAGCGATGAGGAAATTTTGAAGACTCGTCATGGTTTAATAGGAGTATTATTTAATATTTAATATTTTTGCCAATCGACTATAATGTAAATATTAAATTATAAACACCCTTTGATATTCTTGTGTATAGCGTGTGATACATAAATGGACTCATGGGACTCAAAAATATAGGTGGACTCACCGGATCTTGCTTCTATATATATATATATATATATATATATATATATATATACATGTATATATATATACATGTATATATATATATATACATATATACATATATATATATCCATATCTTAGAGTATTCTAGAGTGTATTATCTTAGGGACACTCTACCCTTATTGTATGTGTATATATACCCCCTCATAATGGAATAATATATAGTTCGGTCTCCCTTACTTTCTCTCTACCTTCTCTCTATAATCCTCTCTACTCTTTATTTACAACAACACGTTATCAGCACGAGTCTTAATAGGTCTTAATTTGTCAATACTTCATATATTAGGTCTTACTTTATTCATACTTCATATATTATTAAGATATGATAATCTGGATGTTCATATTAGATCTTATTATATTATTCTGCTAATTAAGGTATGTTTTCGTTATACTCCGTAATTATTGATTGAGATCTGATTAGTAGAAGAAAAAAAAGGCATGATTCTTTCGAGTTATATAGAATGGTATAAATTTAGTAGAGGCGGTTGTCTTTCGGTATGTAATATATTAATTCGTCATGATTTGTTTACAAGTCAACCTAATAGTGTACAACTAAAATTGTGCATGTTTCGATGCATGTTTTACTATATTGTCCTGTGTAAGTTCTTATCTGATACGGAGCATGGAGTAGTCTATTAATTTGCTTGTAATGTTTTGTTTGATATTATTTGGCTGTAATATACTTGTTTGTCATTACACACCAATACACCATTTAACCAGTTTACAATTACCAATTTATCACATATAAAATCACAACTCAAATAGATTTGGCGGTGTGTAATAGGTGAATTTTATATGTAGTGTATTACTAATGTTTACAATCCCATATTCTCATAACATATATTTTTAATATTATATGAAATTTTGTTTCGTAAGATTCATATACATATATTTAACCAACTAAGAAAAGGGAAAACGACTTTAATATGTTACTGTATTATAAAGAGTTAATAGTCGGGAGATTCACATCATATTTTACGGTTTATTTATATAAAGTGGCTGAATAGAGACATTACATGGGTTTTAAAAATTGACCGATTACATTGATAATATTTTCAAGTAAGTCTATTTTCAGCCCTAAGGCAACTTTGAATGTAATATATATTGATCCCCATTCCTTCGTTTTTGCTTACTTCGATTGTTCATATTATTTCTTTGCATGAATGCTGATATTGCAAGTCGCTAATGATGAGCACTACCATAAAAATTGTTTTCTACATTTATTGTTGACTTGTTGTGTCTTTGTCATTTTGTTGATTCATGAGCAACACAATATTTCATATTTAATCATTTTGGATCGACACTCCTTTTTGGACCAGCTTGTTATAGATCAAGTTATTTCGAGTATGGGTTTCTTTCTTGAAGTGTTGTGTTTTGAGTTGGCCATTTGTGTTAAGGCCGATTTGAAAGGTTTAAATGCCACTTTCCATGACTTTATTACCTGTGCAGGTACGCATTTGAGAAATTAATATGCATACAAGGATGCCAAAAATGCAACCCAACTGAATGGTAATTCCCACAAATAGACCTCCACTTAAGAACAGATTTCGTGGTCTTTGTAAGATGAATTATATTGCAAATGACCTCAAATTATCCACATACAACAACAGCTCCATAATCTCAAAATAATATGAAGTTGGCTAACACGTATCTCGTTCTCTTAATGTGATTCGAATTTCTTTGTATATAGATGACTACTTTCTCTTTGGGGTTCCAATCGTGGAGAAAAGGCTAGCTCAAGGTGGAGTGCGCTTGGCAGCTCTTCTTGAAGAATTTTTTGGAGCAAAACTCAGAAAGTTGATGCGTCCGCAGAAGCAAGTTATATCTGTGATTGAATAGACTAATATGATGATGTACTACTCAAAACCATGTTGATTTGATTGTCTTTGATGTAAACATTTATTGTCGTGAAATAAAATTGCATTGAATTTAGAGAACTTCTCTTTCATGAAGTTACTGCTTTATAAAGGAAAAAAACATCATCTATTCTGAAACAGAGACGCATGCCAAATGAGTAAACCTTGCCCGATAAAAATAACTTGGTTTGGTGGTACTATGCTTATCAGATGATCCACATTCTATAAAATACTCGAAAGTTTTGACCAACTAAGAATAACCACACTATTAATGAATATAGCTTCAAAAAGCTGCTATATAAACACCAACCGAAACAAGATATCTACCTAGAAATGCAGGCGTAAAACAAAATGCTCTTAGTAAAGTTAAGTATGCAATATTAATTTGATTTCAATTAGTGATACGTGTTAAAATATATGCACTCCTTCCATTGTTGTTCTCAGCCATGTAAAAGAAATTAACAAAAGTTTCATTGTGATCGGAACTCAACATGTAAAAACAACGAATCAAATAAAGATACGTTAACATACACATGAAACGTAATGAGCAAAATATCTTAGGAGACCGTGCGCTTTTGTGCGCGGTACAACAAACTAGTTATCATAAAAGATAAAATAAACAAATTTATATTATTTGAAAAGATATCTTTGACTCCAAATAGAAAATGTTTTATCTCATAAAACAAATCAAATTTTATTTTATAAATAAAATCCAATTTAGTATCTGTAAAATATAAAATAAGTTTCCTTTTGAAATGTTGTGTTAGTAGTCACTCTAAGTTATAGTACAATCGACTATAACTTAGAGTACGAGTGTGACAATTATCAAATATCGCAAAGGAGAGACGAACTAACTACTAACTAATCTTCCTTGAAAAATTTTCAGTTTTAATTAAGTTCCTTCCATCTTCTTGTTCACGAACTCAAACTACTTCATCAAATCATCACTTTTGCTTTCATCAAATCATCACTTTTGCCATGTCGTAACCTTTGTTAATTATATCAACATTTAACAAACAATTACGTGCAAACTTATATCAATTATACTACACTTGTCATCATCAAAACATAAATCGTATTTTGGACACGGTCACACGGTCCAACAAGTGTTGGTGGAAGTTACTAACTACACACTCGCAAAACAATTGTATATGCATGTGCCTTAGCCCAATATGTATGTCCCTATACCAACGGTTTTGTTAAGTGTCTTAATGGGGAAGTCGAGTTCAAGAATCACGGTTATACTTTGGCTTTGACATTTTATGTTGCAACTCTTCACGAAGGCTTCATATATAAGCACATGTATTTTAAGCTGCAACAAATAGGAATGAAGTTTAATGGAGCAGCGAGTGTGTGACACCCCCATACTCCAAGTGCCTTACCAGGACCACCTAAGTTATGAGAACGTCACCATCTCGGTTACCCGAGGCAATGATAACCAAATGACAATGAATAAACATAATTTAAATAACAATATAGTTTAAAGTGATTACATGTTCAAAACCAAAACTGTTAAACTGAAATACAAGGTTCTCAGACGGTCTACTAATAAAACTGTCAAAACTATAAAATATCGTCTGACATAGCGGAAGACTTCTAACTGCCACGTGATGACTCATCCCAGCTATCCCATACACGTCATAACATACCTGCTCAGTAACTGTTCACCATCCCCGAATGGATCACCACAGTTTTTAAAACATTTAAACGGGGTCAATACTAATTACACAATCAAAGCCACACTGAAACAATCATATAAACATCTCACACACATTCCCAATCTCCATCTCCAATTACCTCATAACTGACTACACACTAAAGTGTGTAGCCCTGCCAGAGTACCCATCGCAACAGATACTCCTCGCCGCCAGTGGGGGACCGCAGCCGTTCCTACCTAAGCCCCGCTCATCTCCATTGAGCGATAAACCCATGTTCATTAATGTGCACATCCCTTCTGTGACGGGTTCCACAAAAGGCGAATCAAGGGCGTGAAAAGCCACTCCCGCAAGTGACTCCACTCAGCCAGGGACGCACCCCGAAAAACACAGACAGATAAACAGTAGCCACAATACAACATCAACAACCATCTGAATCAATCAACAATATGAAATCACAACCGTCTAAATCAATCAACAATATGAAATCACAACCGTCTGAATCAATCAACAATCATTAACTACAGCACAATCACCACACACATCATGTAACTAATACTGAGTAGGGAAACCCTACCTGGAATGCAACCACCACAGACGGTCTAGCAGCTAATCAAAATTATTTTTCAATACAATCACCTCCTATCAAACATACAATCATACAATCAACATCTAATAAACACAATACTCCCAAAACCCCAAATTACCCAATTAGGGTTTCAACTAAAATCAATGAAACAACATAAAAATTGTACTAGGACCTTACCCACAATACGACGGTCTCAACGCGTAAAGAACACAAAGATCCGATAACTCTAGCCCTTAAGATTTGCCAACAACGCGACGAGAGAGAACTACGTAACTTCTTTTTCTTTTGAAAGGTTTAGAAAGGTGAAAAGTGATTAAAGAAAATGACGGAAACCTTTTATATTAATCTCGCGTTATTAGCAAAACCCATCAAAACAAACCCGTAAAACACACTTACTCGATCGAGTAAGTGACTTACTCGATCGAGTGCCCCCTACTCGATCGAGTACCCAACTTACTCGATCGATTACCCTACAGGAAGACTACTGATTTGCGTTAAAAACTACTTACTCGACAGAGTAAGCCCTACTCGATAGAGTACTCAAAGACTCATAAAACTGTAGTATTACAGGGTGCTATGATTTTTTATAAGAGTTTGACACTTTCATCGCAGTCTAAAGCACAGTCAAGGGAGTGGTAAACTTATAAATCTTGTAGGTGTTATAGAGATTATATACTTGACGATTACAACTCGTAAATTTAGAAATTGACAGAGGACAAGAATATGTAATTAGGTTAGTACGTAATTATATGAAATGCCGATTAGACAAACTTATGTTAATACCTAATTTGTACAACCAAAACTATATTTTTATTATTATTAGGTTAGTGCCTAATTACATGAAATGTCGATTTTAAGCTATGATCGGTTTTATAAACCTTTGAAAGAAGATGAACATCTTCATGATATGAATGTTTGGAAGAGATGAAAGGAAGAAAAGATTAGTTGATTTGTTTAGAGAGATTAAAGAGAATTATGAAACTGATTTTGATATTATGAAAACTTGTGTTTACATCATATGTCAATACTTCTCTTATATAGGAAGATTAAATCTATTTAACCGACTTAGTTCAATAGTAACTAACTTTCTAACTAACTCTAACAAATTTGTAACTGACTTCCTTATATTCTAACCCCCCCCCCCCCCCTTCCCCTTCTCAAGTTGGAGGGTGTATAATGCAGCCCCAACTTGAACTGAAGTTGTTGATGATTTGGTCCACTGAGCGCTTTGGTAAAAAGATCACCTGGTTGATGCTTTGTAGGAATATAGGATAATGAGCAGTTTTTCTCGAACAAAGTGACATTCTAGGTCAATGTGTTTGGTTCGTTCGTGAAAAACGGGATTTTTAGCAATATGAATAGCTGCCTGACTGTCACATTTAACAGGTATGGCTTGTATATTTGGCACTTCCAATTCTTTTAATAGCCTACTCAGCCAGGCTAATTCAGCCGTGAGTCTGCGTAAGGATCTGTATTCCGCCTCTGCGGAAGATAGGGAAACTGTTTGTTGTTTCTTAGACTTCCAAGATAGCAAACTACCTTCCATGAATACAAGGAACCCACTAACAGATCTCCTTGTGTGAGGGCAAGCAGCCCAGTCAGCATCACAAAAGCCTTTAAGTAGGAAAGAAGGTTTGTTGTTGAGCAAAATACCTTGTGAAATGTCGTTAGCAAGATATCTCAAGACATGGATTGTAGCTGCCATATGCTGCTCTCTGGAAAATGCCATAAACTGACTGAGTAACTGTACTGCAAACGCAATGTCTAACCTGGTATGAGTGAGATAATTCAGCTTACCCACTAACTTCCTGTAGTCAGTAGGTTTATCAATCAAATTCCCTGAGTCCATGTCTAATCTGACTGAGCAGTACAAGGGAGAAGTGACTGGTCTGCAATGTGCACAGTTGAACTCTTCCAGTAATTCTTTGGTGAATTTTTTCTGTGTAATGGTTGTTCCAGCTGTTGTAGAAACAAATTCCATACCCAAAAAATAACTGATCTTTTCAAGGTCTTTTATTTTGAAAATATCATCTAGAAAAGTCTTTAAATCCAGAATTTCTTGACCATTGTCACCCACCATTAGTATATCGTCTACATAAACAGCCAGAAAAACCACTTTGCCATTAGTCTTCTTATGGAAAAGGGAGTAGTCATTGAGGGATTGTTGATACCTTCTGGACTTGAGTTCAGTGCTTAGTTTAGCATTCCATTGTCTGGATGCTTGTTTGAGTCCATATAGGGACTTTTCATGTTTGCAGACCAATGTTTTATCAGCAACAGCCATACCAGGAGGCACTGTCATATAAAACTCCTCATCTAACTCACCATGAAGGAAGGCATTATTGACATCTAGTTGTGTCATTTGCCAATTTTTCTTCACTGCCACTTCTACCAAGCTTCTTATTGTTGTCATCTTGACCACTGGTGAAAAAGTCTCTGTATAATCTATGCCTTCTTTCTGTGTGTAGCCTTTTACCACCAACCGCGCCTTGTACCTTTCTATGGAACCATCTGATTTATGTTTAACCTTGAACACCCATTTACAGGATATTGCTTTCTTGCCTTTTGGTAAAGGAACAAAAGACCAAGTATGATTGGCATCTAATGCCTGAAACTTTGCCTCAATTGCTTTTTGCCACTCAGGGAAGACTGAAGCCTCTTTATAGGATTTTGGTTTTTGAATGGGAACTAAATGATCCTGGCTATGAAGTAAACCAGTAGACACAGACATACAAGCACTAGAAATCATATTTGCAGGTGGTACACTCTCACAAATTGAAGTAAGAGTATAAGGACAAGAGACAGCATTACAAGATTTATTTGTAGTTGAACAAACATATTGTTGTAAATATGAAAGTGGTCTGGTTGATCTAGTAGATTGCCTGACAACAGGCATACTGTTATTGTTTACTTTAGTATTATTATTTACTGTGGTATGAGTAACCTGTATGGCAGGAGTAACATTGACGGTTTGATTATCATTATTTTGAATAACAAAATTCCTTTCTGCAGTATCGAATGTGTTATTAGTGCTAGAGAGACCAGTGTTATTGTTGTTGGTGTTATCAGTAACACCAGCAGAGTGTACATAATCAAACATTCCACCATCATCATTAATAGATGCAGGCAAAAACACAGAACCACGTTCTTCTTGACATAAGGATAAATGTCCTCATGAAAGACCACATCTCTAGAGTCTAAGATATAATGGTTTTCTAAATTGAATAATTTATATGCCTTTTTGCCAAAAGGATATCCTAAGAAAACATAAGGTGTTGCTCTAGGAGAAAATTTATCCCTGCCTGGTTTTGATGTAGATGCATAGACCAAACAACCAAAAGACGTCATATGAGATAAATCAGGGACTTTACCAAATAAGACTTGATAGGGAGACAATCCTTGCAACACTTTGGAATGCATTCTGTTAACTATGTATGTAGCTGTCAAAATGCACTCACCCCAATATTTTGTTAGTAGTTTTGATTGAAACTTTAAAGCCCTAGCAGTTTCCAGTAGATATTTTTGCTTACGTTCAACTACACCATTTTGTTATGGAGTGTGAAAACATGAAGTCTGGTGTAAGATGCCACTTTCAGCAAGAAAGGAAGAGGCGACAGTGCTTGTTCCAAGTTCAAATGCATTATCTGATCTAATGATCTTAACTTTTTTATCAAATTGTGTCTCTACCATTTTAATGAAGGTTTTTATAAAAGAGAAAGCATTGATTTTGCATGACAACAAATGTGTCCATGTGCATCTGGTAAAATCATCCACAACAGTTAAAAAATACTTGTACCCATTATATGTTGGAGTATGATAAGGATCCCAAAGATCAATGTGAATCAACTCAAAAGGATGCATAGAAACAGATGCACTAATTGGAAAAGAAAGCCTATGCTGCCTAGCTTTGGCACATATGGCACAAGATTTTATTTCAACTTCATGATCAACATTACAAATTTGTAACTGCCTTAATTTGTACAAAGGAACATGGCCTAGCCTATTATGCCAAACATGACTGGAAGCATTCAAAACAACAGAATTCAAGCTACTTTTATTAGTATTATTATTATCAACTAAATATGTCTCATCACTATCCACAGGCCTGCCTAATCGAGAATTCAGCAAATAGAGGTCATGGTAGTTATTACCACGGACCAAGGGCTTCTTGGAAGAGGCCTGCAAATAACAGATTTTAGGTGTAAAGCTCACTACTGATTTTAGTTGTTTGTTTAACTTGCTGATAGATAAAAGATTAAATCTAAAGCATGGAACATAAAGCACATTTAACAGAGATAAGGCAGAAGAAATGGGAACAGTTCTTATGATGCTAATGTTAACAACAGTACCATCAGGTAAAGAAACAGAATATGGTCTATCTAAAAGCCTATACTCAGAAAATAAAGCTTTGTTAGAGCAAAAATGATCACTTGCACCTGTATCCAATATCCAAGTGTTAAAGAAGCAATCTGATTGAAAATTTATATGGAAATTATGGTTTGAAGAACTTTTACCTGCAAAGTTTGCAGAAGAGGTGCCAACATCAGTATTATCAGACAGCATCAAACCACCATCAGACGCATTTCCAGAACCAGGAGTACTAGCATGTTGATTATTACTGTTGAAGCCTTGATTGTAACCCTGATCATTCTGAAAAGCATTCCCAGCAAAGCGCCTATTTCTGTTCTACAGATGATAACATTTGTCCACAGTATGTCCATATTTCTTGTAGTAATTGCAGAAATTAGGTTGCTTGTCTGGTTGCTGATTTTGTTGTGCTTGATAAAATACCTGGGTTGAAAACAGGATTCTTGCCTTTATAATTTGGATTGTACCCATTACCAGTATTGAACCCTTTGGATTGCTGAGAATTGTTGTTGTTGCAACCCTGAAAACCATTGTTACCAGCTTTGTTATAGCCTTGAAAGTTCTTATTTCCACCATTATTTGAAGCATTATTCCAAGAATTGTTCTTGTGATTCACATTCTTGACCACCATTGCTACAAAATCTGCTTGAAAATGAGAAATACTATGAATTTCCCTTTGCCTTTCATCTTGTAACAGAATGTTGTAAATCATTGAAAGTTTCGGAAGAGGGTTTTGCATTAGAATTGTGCCTCTAACAACAGCATAGGAATTATTTAGACCCATCAAAAATTGCACAGCCTTCTGATATTCTTGAAATTACAGTTGTTTTTCCTTAGCACCACAATTGCACGAACACATACATACATGGTTCATCCCCATTCCTGCAAACTCATCCCATATTGCCTTAACTCGAGTGAAATACGTGGAGATGTTGTCACTACCTTGATAAAATTCAGTCAATTTCTTCTGCACACTGTAAAGTTGAGCACCATTGGTTTGCCCAAATCGTTCTTCAAGATCAGACCAAGCAACTTCAGCAGTACCACTGTACAGAATTGATTCTGTAATCTCTGGAGAAACGGAATTAAGAATCCAAGAAAAGACGATTTCGTTGCATCTTTGCCACTTGTTAGCAGTCAGAGAAGTAGAAGATGGTTGTGGGATGCTACCATCAATAAAACCCAACTTGTTCTTTGCTGAAAGAGCAATAAGCATCGATCGCCTCCAACCAGCATAACCAGTACCTTCAAACAGATTGGCCACAAATTTGACCCCAGTGAGATCGGTATTATGAATGTATAGTGGATCATCAACATTGATTGTGTTGACTGTATTGGGAACGTCTTCTGTTTCAGGCATCTTAAAAGAAAACCCAAGAAAGATTTGATGAAGTTGTTATGGAAAGAAGAAAAAGAGCGGAAGCAAGAAGATGAAGACAAAGAAAGGATCAATGTCTGATACCATGAAAAAAGATGAACATCTTCATGATATGAATGTTTGGAAGAGATGAAGGGGAGAAAAGATTAGTTGATTTGTTTAGAGAGATTAGAGAGAATTATGAAACTGATTTTGATATTATGAAAACTTATGTTTACATCATATGTCAATGCTTCCCTTATATAGGAAGATCAAATCTGTTTAACCGACTTAGTTCAATAGTAACTAACTTTCTAACTAACTCTAACAAATTTGTAACTGACTTCCTTATATTCTAACAATCCTAACCCCTAAATTTAGAAACCATGGCCCCTAACCCCTAAATTTATAAACCCTAAACTATAGCTTAGTACATAATTGCATAAATTAACGGTTATAAGATATGAACGGTATAATTTAATAAATCTTTACATCAAATAACGGTACTAGTTAGTACCTAACTACATAAAATGTCGATATTAAGCTATAATCGGTACTAGTTAGTAAGTATTTACATAAAATATCGATGTTAAGCTATAATCGGTACTAGTTAGTACCTAATTACATAAAATGTTGATATTAAGTTATAATCGGAATAATCTACTAAGTATTTACATAAAATGACGATATTAAGCTATAATCGGAACTAGTTAGTACCTATTTACATAAAATGTCGATATTAAGCTATAATTGAGGTAGTATTTTAGCAGTTAATTGAAATAATTAGGGCATTAAAAAAAAGTTGTGGCTATAAGGATTCAAACACGGGTTTGTGACTTGCCTAAATCTACTCCTAAAAAAATAAGGGAGATCTTCCACCCAAAATCTCTCAACAAAAATATAATATTCCTAAAGCAATAATTTTTTCAAAAAAGGATATTTTATTTATTGAAACTAATTTTTTTTAAATAAGGCAGTTTTTAAATTTAAGAAAGTTATTGCCTAAAATCAAGCTAAGAATATTTAAAAAAAAAAAGTTTTAAGAATTTAAAAACTAATTTGTAAATAAGGAAATTATTAGAATTAGGGTTCCATAAGGTTTACATTTCAAAATCAATCAAAGGAATAGATGCATAATATAATGTATTGTAATTAGTAAATGGATGTGATGATAACCCTAGCTTAGTTGGTTACTAGTCTCTTTGCAAACACTTACTTGCTTCTAATGTCAACCCGTGTGCGAACCTTTACAGCAACAACTTTTTTTCTTTTTTTCCCTTTTATGCCTAATTATTTCCATTAACTTTAGCTATAATACTACCTCAATTAGGGTTCATACATTTGATTAACATAACTTAATTACGTTATAATTAAACGAACAAAATTAAGGTTTTTTTATTTTGAAAAACTAAATTAGGGTTGATCGATTTTGATTAATTAAATTAGGGTTCAACAAAATTTGTCCCCTTTTTCCCCTAATTTGATTTTAAATGATTAAGAATAAGGCTAATTCGATTAATAGAATTGAATTAGCTTTTAAGTACTCCAATGCTAGGGATAATTCGATTTACATTGATTAGGTTTACAATTTGATTAATAAAAATATATTTGATCAAATGAATTAGGGTTTATCGATTTGATTAATAGATTGTCATAAGGTTAGTATTAATCCAATGAAATTAGGGTTCATACGATTTTGATTGATTAAGAATACAATTAGAGAAGTCAAAACTAATTAACATTAATATTTAATAGTAATAATAATAATAATAATAATAATAATAATAATAATAATAATAATAATAATAATAATAATAATAATAATAATAATAATAATAATAATAATAATAATAATAATAATAATAATAATAATAATAATAATAATAATAATACAAAAAAATTAAAAACAATAATAATAATAAATCATTATATGTAAAACAAAGGAAATTAAAAATTGCCCTAAATATAGTTAACTACATGTTGTTAATAAGTTAACTACATATGTGTAATTAATAATATGACCTTTTTTCACTCTACCTTGTCACATGCAATTTTATTGGTGGTGTATGAGTAGCCTTTTTTGGCTTGAATAGGGTCTCGAGTAATACAATGATGGTTGAGGTTCAATGATTTTATTCCTTAATTGGCGAGTATTTGGCCATCTATGAATATCGATCAGTATTAATTAATTAACATTAAGGGAAATATCCCGATGGTTTATATTATTACAATGAGTACATCAATATTGAGTGTATAATTCCTCTTCAAGATTTCCTCCTTTTTTTTCTGGCTTTGTCAACTTTACCAGGTAATCTTCGTTCCTTATTATTCATGACGTTGTATAGTACGAGTAGTTTTTATCGACAAATGTGATGAAATGTTCTCCTGTTGTCCATTTATCTAATAGACATTGTCTCACATTAATTATTAGAAATGTTATTGATTTAGCTAAACTAATTTTAATTTAATACCCTATTTAGTTTTTGGTTGAGTATTTTTCAATCTCATGGTTGGTTGGTTATGCAGAGTATTTTAAGAGTGTATGTGTTGTGTAGAAGATGGCTTCTCTTGAACAACCAATTTTAAATGATTAAGAATAAGGCTAATTCGATTAATAGAATTGAATTAGCTTTTAATTACTCCAATGCTAGGGTTATTTCGATTTACATTGATTAGGATTACAATTTGATTAATAAAAATTGATCTGATCAAATGAATTAGGGTTTATCAATTTGATTAATAGATTGTCATATGATTAGTATTAATCCAATGAAATAGGGTTCATACGAATTTGATTGATTAAGAATACTATTGGAGAAGTCGAAAATAATTAACAATAATATTTATTAATAATAATGCAAACAAAAATTAAAAACAATAATAATAATAAATCATAGTAATATGTAAAACAAAGGAAATTAAAAATTACCCTAAATATAGTTAACTACATGTTGTTAGCAAGTTAAACTACATATGTGTAATTATTAATATAACTTTTCATTAACTACATATAATTTACTCTACTCTGTCACATAGCATAATTTTATTGGTTGTGTATGAGTAGCCTTTTTGGCTTGAATAGGCTCTCGAGTAATACAATGATGGTTGAGGTTCAATGATTTTATTCCTTAACTAGTTTTAATCCCGTGCAAAAATTGCACGGGGTTACTTGTTAAACAATTGTTATTATTAAATTATGAATGGAGAAAATGTAGAAATATTGAAATTCAAATATACAAAATTAAGTAAGTAAGAATATAGTAAAGATAATAACATTAATACAGTCGTTATTACATGAAACGGTTTTACACGGTGAGACGATTTCGTTGTATATAAAAACAACTTACTTATTAGTATTAGATAAATAGTTTATTTGTTGAAATGAACCGTCTCACAGGGTGATTCGTTTTACTCTATAATTCGTGTCAATCTAAATAGGCTCAATAACAAACTGTTGGCTCAAAATCTAAATATGATTAAAATAGGCTTAAACAACCTCAAACTAACCCATTAAAATCTCAGTACATATCGCCAAAGGCCCCACCTTCACCTTATAGTAAATTAGCAATGCTAACCTAACATACTTCCAAAACATACTTCACACGCCTCTTTCTCCCTCGCTCTCTCTCATCAAACACGCCCTCACCAGTCACCGTCATTATATCACTCCCTCAAACCTATAATTTCTCTCTATAATCCTCATTCATTAAACAATATATCATCTCCTTACTCGATAATGTTTACCCAGTTGATAATCTCTCTCACTATCAGCTATATTTGTTTCATTTTTTGTTCTGGTTTTTTTTTCTATTCAATTTCTCATAGATCTGATGGTTATTTTTTAAAAAGTTGATTTTTTATTTTTTATAAAATTATTAGTGAATATCATAGATCTAATGAGTATTATTTTTTTAAATAAAATTACTCAATATGAGTAAGTATGTATTTTTAAATAATATTCTTTTTACTTTATTTGGTTGCCTATATTACGTTTAAATTATTTTTTCATTTATTTAAAACTTATTTTCGTTAATTTAAAAAAATCTCATATTTTGAATGTAATCTTCCCCTTTTTTTTAATTTATTTTTTATTTTTTTTTTACAAAACAATAGAGTATTTCTAAGAACGAAAATTAAATCTATTAAATTTAAATGACTTGGATATTTTATGAAAATATTTATCAATTAAATTCCTAAATCTTATTTTTATATAAGTTTTTAATGGGATGTTTTTCCTATTATAGTTACAGGATTTTTAAAGAGAATTTTTTGAAATAAATTTTTAAATTTAGCTTTCGGATTTTTTTGAAGATTTTAAAACAATTTTTTCAAAAAAATAAGTAATTTTTAGATGTTAAATATTTGTAATCACTTACTTGAGATCATTTAAAAGATTAGATTATATTAATTCAAATTAGATTAGCTTAGATTATACTTAGTATTAATAAATTGATTTTATTATAAAAAAAATGTGCAAAATAAACTTAAAATTGTTTTCTTCGGAGTAATTTTTCAGATTTGAATTGGGTGGAGAGGAGAGGAGATGGGAGGAGAAAGGGTAATTAAATGGTGTATAGAAAGTGGTGGGCCCTATATGTTGCCAAATTTCGAAAAATTTTCAGCCAATGGGAAGCCTTCAAAAAACCTGACTTTTATACTGGGTAGATTGGCGAGTATTTGACCATCTATGAATATCGATCAGTATTAATTACTACTCCCTCCTATTCTTAATAACCCTCCTCTTTCATGGAGGGCACGGGATTTAAGAGAGGAAGGTATTGTGTGATTAAAATAAGTATGGATGTGGGGTAAGGTGATTAAAATAAGATAAAGTGATTAAAAATAAGATAAAAGTTTGCCAAATAAGAAAATATTGTGAATAGACGGAAATAAAGAGAGTTATTTAGATTAAAATAAATAGTATAAAAAAGTTTGTTGAGCTCTTACCAAATAAGAAAATTAGAGAGAATTATTTTGTGAATAATAACTTTGTACCAAAATAATTTTGTTAAATAAGGCATTATTAACTAAGTTATTTAGAATACATTAAGTAACATTTAAGGGAAATATATTCCTCTTCAAGATTTCCTCCTTTTTTTCTGGCTTTGTCAACTTTACTAGGTAATCTTCATTCCTTATTATTCATGACGTTACATGTACATATCAATGAAAGCTCCTTATTGGTTAAGGAGGACATACTTATTTTTGTCCGGGAGGAAGTGAAATTAGTTGTATAGTACGAGCAGTTTTTACTACGTATTCTCTTAACAGTGAAATTAATTATTAGAAATGTTATTGATTTAGCTAATACCCTATTTAGTTTTTGGTTGAGTATTTTTCAATCTCCTGGTTGGTTGGTTATGCAGAGTATTTTAAGAGTGTCTGTGTTGTGTAGGAGATGGCTTCTCTTGAACAACCACTTTTGAATGGTAATAGCGAAACTAAAGCGCCTCATACCGCAACTCATCATTACGAAAATGTCACTATTTTTGGAGGTCTCGC